>NW_010184401.1:0-21666 GCF_000695765.1 Mesitornis unicolor | reverse complement strand
TGCTGAGGGTACATTCAATTCCCTCATCAAGATCATTTAAGTCAGTGTGTTATTCAACACTCCCTCAAACCCTGTGTATTTAGCACGTTCTCCTGCTACAGTGAAAGAAAGGAGAAAGAAAAGTCAACTTATGGACACCACTGGGGTTTTTAAAATTAAAACCTGTATTTCAAACACAGGCAAAAAGCCACATCTCCTCCCTCAAAAAACCCACAAAGAACAACCCACAAAAACCCAGCAGACCTGAACTGTGACACCAACCTGTCAGGGAATCGGCTGCACTGACTATCTGATTATTTTAACACCAGAAGATCTTTTGCAGATTTACTTAAAATCACACTATTCCAAATCACCTTTTAAAAAAAATCAATAGATTGGAATTGTTACAAAATAACATGGTTTATGTCACACATGAGCAAAGTCCATCAATGTAAAATGAGTATGAGACGCCCCCCTCCCTCCGAAGTCTGGGCAGTGATTTGCAAGAAACGTTCTCAGGGTCGAGGTGTACCTTGTCACTCAGGAACACGGTGTCCTGAAAGGTGCTGGTCGTCACTTCAGCGATCACACGCTGCTCCCGAGCGCGGACCGCAGGGCCATCAACAAGGTGCCTCTTCAAGGGACTGTAGAGAACACTAAAATTTTTGATGAAGTTCTCTGAAATGAAATCGAGACGTGAAGTTATTTCAGTTTCACAAACAGGTGATTTTGGCAGGTTTTACTTTGGAATTCAGACAAACTTATGGAGAAAATACAAATTCAGACCTGGTTTCGTGTCATTAATTTTTGAGTTTGGTATCAACTCTTGAGAAGCCACCACTGACGTGAAGACGATGTGAAATTTCACTGGGATTTTGGTGTGCTCTTTCCTGTCTTCTTTTCACTTGCCACACTACTCTCTAATCTTGCTCCTAATCCTATTCAAAGTACTCCGGTAGTGATTCTCTTCCCTCCTGATCTCACGCCTGGTAAAGCCATAAATAATATCCTCTCACTGTTTTTCACTTTCTACACAGCAGTGTCAACTATTTGGCCCTTATCTTGAAGGCTCCACTTAATTCCACATTTTTATTCACATTTTCCCATTTTTAATTACTTTCCCTGTCATTCTCCTTTTGCTCTAGACCTTTAAAGACTGTGCTACTCCCATGCCAATATGACCAAAGATATTTAACAAGGAGCTGGCGAGTATGAATTGAAAACAAGCTTCAAAGCCCTCAACCCTTCAGCCACTCTGAGCCTGGACTCTGCTCTCTAAATTGCTGCAAGACAGAGGCTGTGTCCTTCCTTTCTATTTACATAGAGAAATACGACTCCATGCGTTATGAAACAAGAGTATTCAACAATCAAGACAAAAGACAGAATATCAAACACACTGAAAAGAATCACTTGATCAAATAGGAACATCTTGTGCTAGTATTTCCAGTCCAAAAACTAGGGCCAAGTAAAACTGGCACTTTTGTACACACACAGAAAATCCCAGATCATCAAGCTTCTCTCTGAAACGCAATCAGTGGTACATTTAATTTTGTATTTAGGATTCACCATTTCATTGAATTCTCACACCACACCAAACCAGGTTTCTTTCTTTCCAGATCTCCAGATTTAGAACAGCTATGCGTGATGAAGTAATAACTGAAAGAAGGGGGCTACTTAAAAGACACAGTCCTGAATTATTAGAAACCATCTGTAAAAACTGGAATTTGGTAAAGGTACTAAACACAAATCTGGTTTATTATTGAAAAAAAAATAACAAAAGTTAAGAGACTTAAGGAAGTCAAATGAAGTTTTTAAAAACCTCACAAAAGCCAAACATAAATCACGGTGACTCCTTGACAAAATACGTAGAAGCAAAAAGCTTCCGGAAATTCAAATGACTTGGAATAGAAATGCACCGAGTGTTACTCAGCAGAGAAACTCTCATTTGGCTCAGGAAATCCTGGGACCTGAAAAAAACCTGAGACAGAAAGTACTGGGAGCAAAAAGGGGAAAGAAACTTGTATCTCCTCACTCTGGTCATCATTTTTCCTAAGCGTCCTTGTGTGGTCACCGGGGTTTTTGTTTGATTTTCCAGAGTGTTTTTCTGGGGGGTTGGGATAAAGACAAGATAGAGGACTGGGTGGGATCCTTCAGAACGTGGCTATTTGTTCTGCACAGTGCAGACCTTTGTACTTACAGAGCTATGGCAAAATGGCAATGTAATGAATGCTGTAAGAGTTACATTGATACACCGTGAGCTATTTAATACATCTTCACCTGGATTTACTTCCATGTTTACTTACACTGCTGACATTACAACCCCTGCATTTTCTGAAGGTGGACTCAGTTTTGCACATCACCATGACAAGTAAATGCATGTGGTTAGGCATGTTATGTCTTATTAAATAACTTACACATAAATAACTGCAATCACTGGGTTGCTTGTGGGGGTTTTGGTTTTTTATGTGTGTTTTCCTCCTCCTCCAATTCAACCAGGAAATAAAGAGTATTGACAGACTTGGCCAAAACCACTCCAGAGCTTTACCTTGCAAACACACATACCATTCAAAATAACATTAAAAGCAACTTCTAAGTTGGTTTCAAAGGACAAGAGGAAGGGCTGGACTCTGCCTGTAAGTGGGCAGCATCTCTCAGAATTCTGGGATATTTTAGTACACACAGCAGCTGAGCAAACACAAATGCCACCATTAACATCCAGATGTCTCCTGGAATATCAAATCACTTAGATGCATAGTAATTTTTTTTTCCCACAAGCAAATTAGTTTAGATTTTGCCAATTCTTTCAATGCATCAGGCAGTCAAGGATCACACACTTTGAGGGTCATCTTTTAAAGTAAATTGCTTTTGGTGTATGAAGCTTAGTTCTTATGTCATCTAGAATGCCATTCTGCTGCTTGGTTAACTAACAAATAAATTAGAATAGAATAAATTAAGATTCACAATGTTGACTACAGTCTCACTTTAAAAACAGTCATTTTCAAAACGGCATTGACTTTTCCTTCATAAGCTTACTTGCAAACTTTATTTTCTTATTTCAAGCATTTGTATAGTGGATACCATACCCAGGGCAGGTCCAACAAGGGACTGGTTTTGATCCAGGACATAGTGCACTTCTTCTTTCAGGTCAACGATGGCGGCAAATTCCTTAAGATGAGCAGATCTCAGTGCTCCGAGCCTCTCTGCGTATATCCAAAAAAGATTTGAATCCAGTAGATAGAGATTCAAGGTTTTGTTGGTCCTGCAGCTCAGACCAGTAATGTTAGTGCCACTAATAGGAAGGTCGGGAATAAAACAATTCCTATCCTCAATGTGAGGAACAGAACGTTGGGTGTTCTCTTTCTTCCCATGGGAAGAAAATGCTCCTTTGGGGGTCTGAAAGATGGTCTCCTCAGAACTCATGAAACTTAAAAAATGCCTGTTTACCGTCCTGCAACATGCAGTGTAATAGCTAAAGGGACTATAGAAACTTAAGAAATTGCTGCATTCTATGGTATTTGATATAACTTGAAAAAAGGTGTGTTCCTGGAGGTAGAAAGAGTCCAAAGCTGCTTCTATCTCTAAAAAGTTACAGTGTGGCACATGGACTTTATTTGGTTTGACACCAAGTGTCTGGTTAATGCAAAGCTCACAAACGTTGTGAGTTCTGGATATTGAATGCCACTGTGGAAGCACCACCGTGTTACAGCATGGGTACTTGGTTATTGAAAACGTTTCTGAGAATTTCAGATGCGCATCTGGTACAGAGGAATCAAAAGCTGGTGAATCAGTGTCTCCTAAGTGCTGAGGATCCGGCTCAGCTGCCTGGCTTTTGTTACAGCTGTGGTATTCCAAGGCCACTTTGGTAATCTACAGGGGGAAAAAAAGAAAAAGAAAAAGCAACACTACATAATTCACCCAAACGCAGTTACCTGTTGCACATTTAACAACGTACACGCAATCAGAGATGGAGTCTCTAGAAACATGAAGTTGACTGCTCTTCTTCAGTCTTACAAAAAAACTACAGGAAGCTCTGACTTAATAACAAAGTGAAATTTTCAGCTATTTCAGCATGTAAGAATTAAATGTACAGAACAACAAAAAGCCCCTTTACATTCTTTTCAGTCCACAACACTATCTCATGGTTCTCTTTGTGACATTACCACAGTGTAACACTACATTTTACGGTTAAATCCCACATGAAGCGTTAATCAGTTCCTGAATTTCCCTTCTTTTCCGACATGAGAAGAAAATAACTAAAAAAGCATTCTCATACGAAAAGGGAACAGAGATTTTTCCTGGTATAGGTGATACACACGCCTTGTAACGACCGTAACAGTGCAATGCCAGTATGGTCCCAGCCACGGGCATACAGCTGTAATCCTGCAGGTGTGCTTTGCATTTAGTAGTAACACGTGAGTTATTGGGAGAAGAAAGGAAAAGCAGAAAAAGCCTCTCAGTGCAAAGATTGTGATTTTGTTGTTCATAACCAAGGAGAAACAAGCAGTAAAAAAGGCATTGTGTATGAACCATAGAAAGAATGATGTTTCTAGAAGGCAGATAACAGAATGCAGAAGCAAGGAAAAGGGAAGAGGAAGTTTTCCTTCACCCTCATCCATCACATTAAACATAATCAACACACAGAACATACACACACCGCTTACACAGGAACACTTTGAGAGGAATCACTGTAATTATCAAAGGAACGTTGAAGCAACACATTGAGGAGGGGTGCTGTGCCACTGGACCAGGAGTATCGAGATGTGGTCAACAGCAACACTTTGTTACAGTCTTGAAGAATTCATTGTTAGATGTTTCCATCCTGAAAATGCTCAGTTAAATACTTCAAAGAAATCTGATGGCTGATGTTATAATCTAGCCTGAAGATTCTGACTGCCTATGTAGAGGAACATGAGAAGTTATTCTGGTTTCATTGCTTGGTGAAACCCACAGGACAGCTTCAGTAAACATCGCTACCTACGTTGCAGAGTACGTATCACAGCAAAGCTATACAAGATCAACAGCAGTATCTTGTATCTCATTTCACATTCTGATACAGAGAAATACTCTTATTTAGTAGAATGAAATCTGAAACTGAACATCTTATGTCGCACTCATCTGAGCTAAGTGGTACCTGTTACTGGAATGTTTCATCTGTGATAAGCATCACTGAATTACGTCTGCCAAAACTAAGACAGGTTAGTACAAGGACTATTGCAGTTCCTTCCCAGTCTTCCCACAAAGGTTTCCTTAACCCTGTCTTGCAGACTTGCTTGTATTGCATCTACCTCCAGTCTGTCCTTAGTGCTATGCAAAGCACAGCTGTGTGATACAATAAGTAGGACAAGGGGTTCCAGCCGAAAAATAGCCCAGGGAAAAAAATTCTATTTCACCCAGGTTAGCTTCCCTGTCTCATTTACTGCACAGCTGCACAACCTCCTGTCCTAGGCAATTCAGAAACAGAATTAATGGCATAGGAAGAGAAAACTGGAAGGTGACTAAGGAATGCACAGGATAAAAAAATCAGGTTAGTTCCGAGTAGTTTTTCAATTAGGCTGCATTTCAAAAAACACCGGTTTAATAAAAGGTCCATCCTTCCTTCTGGAACCACCTCTGGAAAGGAGGAGAAATCGAATGGGGTGGACAAAACAAAAGTCCTGCAATACTCAAATACATCCTTGCTCTTTCTTTTGAGCTATATCAGCTGGAACAGAAGAACAAAGACCTCAGTTTTTCTCACAGCACTCGCCACGGAGAGAAGGCAGTCAAGGAGAAGAGTTGAGGGCTTGTTCTAAACACCACCACGACACAAGACAGGCACGTTGTGTGGGGTGCAAACCAGCACGAGGAAGTTGTGATGATACGGCTCAAGAAAATGCGGTTTTTAAACAAAACTGAATACTTGGAACTGTGAAATAAAATGAGGCACCTGTCACAATTACGTTCAGCACTCTGACTGGAGTTCTCAAGTTCCAGTATTTCTGAAGTAAAAAAAGAATTCTTTCACTTACTTCATCTAAAAGGGGATGCATTTCTGCTAAGGGATTGTAAGGTATAAATATGAGAAGTGCTGGTCCTTTCTTCAGTTCATTGTTTAGAAGAAGACTTTTTCCACCATGTGGTCTCAGCCAGCGTATCAACATCTCTCGATTTTCTAGAGCCCACTTGCAAATGTCCTCTGCAGTGTAGTTCATGATGTCATTTGGATAGACCTTGAATGGGGAAAAAATAAACCTATGTCCTCACTTAAACACACCATTTAGCAACGAATGCAGTTCCAAATGTGGCACGCTTTGTTACTGTAATGCCTCAAACTCTTTTTCTAAATTTAACTGCACTACTCAAAGAGCTTCAACATTTCATACACACTTTCCCTTTGGGAAATATTTCCAAATACTCATCAGATCCTGGTGACACGCACAATCTTTCCGGCAAAAAGTATTCTAAGAGGGAAGCTCCTCTTTCTTTTATGACATCTTTATAATCTTTACTTTTCTCACTAGTACAAATTTGCTTTGTAAGAGCTCAGTCTCTAGGCTGGTATCATCACGTATCTTGATTCACAGCACATTAGAAAACCTTTTCCCAATAGTCCTTTGCCACATTAACTCATTTTAAATTAGTCTTTGAAGATCCAACATCAAGACTGCGTTTAAAACTGCTATTTCTTATTTCTTATTACTGAATGTGGGAAAAGAAATGCAAAATAAAAAGTGCTCCCAGCTTCTAGAGTAATTTTAATAAGTTAAGGCAAGTTTATCTTAAATCATTTGCACAGAAAAAAGCAGTTTTAGGAATTTATCCAGTACCTTAACCTGAATCAGGTTTTCCCTAGTCTCAATTGAGTACAATACAGGTTACAATACTTATTTTCACAGAGATTCCTCTCATGGTAGCAGTTTGGATAGATAAAGCCTCTGTGCCAAACAGCAAATCTGAAAGTTAGTATTTTCAGTCTTAGTCTTCGAAAAATCAGAATTAAGAGTTACTATATTGGGTTAAGAGTTACTGTACATTTTGTGTTTTTAATGTGCATTATTTTTCTGGATAGTGCAGTGTCATACCTTTAAACCAAAAGGCAAGTTTTCACTATTTCCATATCCTCATTCAGGTATCCTGAAAGAGGTAGAAACTTTAGGAAAAAGCCTTTGTGTAGTCAATTCTGAGGTGCTTGGGTTTTTTGGGTTTTGTTTTGACAAAGACGATCAACTTGGGTCATAGCTACTGCTCAGAACATCTGCTGACTGTGTTACTGACGGTCCTAAAGCCCCATGAAACACGTACTCATGGGCTACCAGAGGTTCAGTCCCCACGTGTCACCTCACGTCGCTACAACACGAACACAGTACTCACAAGAGATGTGTTGACGCGTCTGTGCAAATACACACTGCCTGAATGCACCAAGGAGACCTCCTCTGCAACACGTTTATCCGTGATCACTCCAAAGCGTATTGTTCCAAGGTAATCTGAAAGAGAAAACCTGCAGTTTTCAAATGCAATTATACAATTTTCAAATACAATTCAACTTCTGTGCTGAAAGCCTTCGAAAAAATACCTTCACATCAAACCACAGAACAGTGCCGTGCAAAGGCACAGAAATCTTACTGAATAGCAACTGCCAGCGTGGGCAATCACGTGTGGTAGGAGAAAGACGACAAGAGCAGGCAACAAGAACAAATGTGTTCCTCATCTGCACTCCAAGTATAGAGAATGCTAACCTGCGCTGTCCGATTTCTTGATTTGCTTATTAAATACAGAAGCTGGTGTTGCAGGTGCACCTTGCTACGTGTTATGGCATCTCAAAAGCCAAGACCAGATACACATATGAGAAAAAGGTATGAACACAGATTGTTCAGGTTATCTACTTTTACAGTAAATATACATTCTTTAAATACATATTTCAGCATTTCTCTATTTAGAAATATGTATACACGAGAACAAAATGCTTCTCATCTTTATGTTGCAAAGAACTATCCCAACATATAAATGGGGAAATCAGAGAATAAAATACAGGCAAACAGGCTCTGTATCATGTAGCAAATCAGTGGCACAGTTAAAATCAGAATAACTGTATCTGTTTCCTTCATTTGCTGACAGGAAGAAATATCCATAAAATGTACTAATCTTAACTCTAAGAAAGTTCTATCCAGAATTTATGACCAACCCCAGTCCCAAAGGTATTAATCGTATACAAAGTTTGCATATTTAAACACAGGAGGTTTTGTATTTTATATCATCAATGCAGAACAGCAGGGGGTAAAAGCCCTTGTCACCACGCTACCTTGTACCATCTCTGCCACTGCCCCCAGGAAAGCACTTTGTTGAATTCAGTTACTAAGTATTGATGAAGCCAAGTTCATCCTAGCGCCGCTGAACCTGACATTTCAAATGCTGCACAGGACAAACACTCTTAGACTCAACCTAAGTAAATGCCAGTCTGACTGCGGCTCTAGATGGGCTGCAGCTTCACTTTCAGGTTTTTGAGGAAAGTGTATCTCAATGGATCCTTGCTCAGCAGCCTCTCACAGCCTATTCCATGACAGCCGATACCAGAATACATAGTAAACCTTCCACGTAAGCAATCCCTGCACTGTAATAACAGTTTTATAATTAGATCAACATCAAGAAGCACTCAAAAGGCATTAATTCCCAAGTTACAAAGCACTGCAGAAAACCTACTGAAGCCCATATACATAACTCATTCACAGATGCCCTAAGAAAATAAAGCTTTTACCTTTCTTTAATGAATGTAATGCTGATGTGAAGAACGTTAAATAACCAGGTGGCTGAGGTGAAGCATTGAACTCAAAATATCCTAAAACTCCTGGCTGAAATAACAAGAATTACACTTGGTTAAGCTATTTTCAAGTAGAAATACACAGGATACAGCAATTATTTGCCTACAGTAAAACACAGCAGATTTTAAAAAGACAATAATGTTTACTGAAGAACAGTCACTTTATGCTGCAAGAAAAATGTTAATATTAAAACACTGAATGAAAACCAGTTCTAAAGTTGTCATTCAAAAGCCACGTATAAGAGGGAGGTTTTATGGCTGTAGACGTGCAAGTTTCAAACTGCGTATTTCCCATGTTAGCTATTAAAGGTCACAAAAACCAATTAATATTTGCTTTGCAAATACTTTGAGCCAGTTCCAGCACCAACATAAGAACCACAAGCGTCACGAAGACTTCTTTGAGAACTGGAACATAAAATATCAGCATCATTCAAAGGTTTTACCACTGCAAACAAGTCGTGTTTTTTTCAGGGATTTCAGGCCTTTCTGCTGAGTTTGTGAATGAGGTACTAGTGAGGTTGTAGATAAGAAAAATCCAATCTTTGATTACAGTCATGTTAATTTTAAGGTCAGGCTTGATGGGGCTCTGAGCAACCTGATCTGGTAAGGTTGTCCCTGCTACTGCAGGGAGGTTGGACTGGATGAGCTTTAAAGGTCCCTTCCAACCCAACCCAACACATTCTCTGATTCTGTACGATTTCTCAGAGTACAAACTTAAACAGTAACACTGCCATTGTTCACTGTGTTGCACACAATTAGCAACTACACACAAAGTCACACATTTTGTGTGTGAATACTTGAACTGCTAAGCCATTTGATTATCCCATCATTAAGCTATCAGTCAGTGTAAGTTCTTTCAGGATATCCTGCCGGAGTCAGTGAAAGACCAGCTGCAGAAAAATAATGGAGGAGGCCCACATCCCACCTGCATATCCATAGATTTCTTCAGATTGCCAAAGAGACAATTCAGAGTTTAAGATTCATCCCTAAGTTGGCCTACTGACTTTGCCAGATACCAAATTCTGGAAGAGAATCTGGGAGGAGCTGACTTGGAACACAGAGGTGCATCGTCTTTAGACTTCCCTTGTTCCAAAAATTTCCATTAAGTTTTGCTAAATATAATCTATTAAAGTTATTATTATTTTTAACACGTCATTTCAATGGCTTAATACACCTTCAAGACAGAGCGCGCGATGGAATTTCACTATTTCGTTGGTATTTGTGTCCCAGTTCCACCACTGCGTACACAAAGCAAGAGCGCCCGAGGGACGGATGTGGAACAACAGATTCCAGACTCACGGATCACCCTTTTGTGTGGCAAGTATGTTACCACCTAAGTATTTTCATTTGGTAATTCAGAAGCTGCTTTGTTGTTGTTGTTGTTGTTGTTGTTGTTGAGTTTTTACATACAGAATTTTCAGTTTCTTTCTAAAACGTGAACGTGAGCTGTCATTAGTGAAAGGAATGCAGTTATTCTCAGCAGCCACATGAATTGAGCCAACTCAGTATCAATCAGCATCTCAGGATGTTCACCAATAACAGCATTGCCTGTTCCAACTAATGACTTGCTCTTTTTAGGCAGGAGTTATCTTTCAGGAATGAATGCCAAACACAAGACCCTTGTTCATAAAGATTTCATGAGGTACCCCGAGAAATTATCAATAATAAAAATGAGATACAAGCAATTAGTGAAATTTCTCCCATAACAGCTGTCAAGAAGGAAAAAAATTTAAAAATCAATAAACCAGAAGTGAAATAGTATAGCAAAAGAATGGCACTCATTCCACTTCAACCAATAAACAGGTTAGTAGGGGTTTTTTCAGTTAGTACTTTTTCTCCTAGTATCAAATTATGACCAAAAAAGAAAAAATCCCTTATAAAAAACTTTCAAAGCATTCAAGTGAACTAAAAGGAGACAGGAAAGATGATCGAAACCTCGGTTTCCCATTTCCTAGGCCCATTTTTGAAGACCATTACTGTCTGAAGCAAACCTACGGCACCAAGCAGTGAATGGAAGAGTCAAAAGTGACAGTAAAACATGACAAGAAGCCACAAGTCAGATCTAGAAATATTTACAGAGTTATTAAAAAGGGCAATGTTCTGATACTGACTGCCAGTTCTGCTGTACAGTAACTGCAGCTTAAGACTTCCAGACTGTAAAGAACTAAGATGTTTCCATGAGACATTTCTAGAAAGTGGCTTTTTTTTTTTTAAGAAGTAGTAATGGGAACAGAGAACAGCCAAAAATCCCCACAGCTGCTGATGAGCTTTTACAATTAGATAAATGCTTTTATTACTCAATTAAGTTCTTTCTATCCCAATTTGTATTTATTTCTTTTTATGGCTTGGCCATATTGCATTAAGGTAAGGGAGGGTTTTTTTCCCCCCAGAATCTCAGACTTGTGCAGGCAGGCAATTCCTGACTCATTTTATCTGTGAACACAGGAAAGAAAACTGCAAGAGGACAGGAACGCGTTGTCTCTGGGGAACAGGAGAACCAGTATCGCACACCACTAATTCTGTACTGTAGAAATGCCAACAAAGAAACTGCTGACTGATATCAGATTAACTAAATCTACAACTAAAAGTCTGTTCATTTTCTAATGACGTTAATCATTAACAGTTAATCGTTATCCAGAACCAAAGGCCAATTCTCACATCATCGTGTAACACAGGCACCAGAGTTCCCTACGCAAGAGCGAGCTATTAAACCAAATCCCCCTCTGGGTCAGAACCTGCACAGAGAGAGCAAAGAAGAGTGCAGCCACACGCCAGCTAACTCCCAGAGAGACCAACTCCTCCCCACCTCTCCCGCAGCCAGAAAATGATGAGCTCCCTGGGCACGTTTAATCCTCACAAGTGAACAAAGCGTTCTGTCCAGCTACAGGAGCTGCACGTGCTCTTTCCCCATGCCCCAGAAGGATGAGGCCGTTCCTAGCGGCTGGGTTAGTCAGAAGAGGAATGAGACATGCCAGTTCGTATTAAAAGGAAACTGCTACATCTCTGCAGTTAAGAAAACAAAATAAGTCTGATTATAGGAACTTAGAGGTACCTGGAGTTACAATAGGAACTGTGTTATCTTTCTCCTGATGTAACTTACACCTTCCTATACTTTCCAAGTGGGACTTTCTGCCCTGCTCTCAAGAATTAAATTCTAATTCTCACCCAGTTCTAGTTTTGCACTAGTACCACTCCAGAGCCACAAAAAAACCCCACACTTAAATATTATCAGAAAACGCAGAATCCCCGCGTCAACCAGAATTGTTTCCATGGGGTTTGAGCGCCCTCTCGCGTGTGGCATTCGTGACCGGGTCAAGGAGTGGGCACACACCCTCGTGTAACTGCCACCACCTCCTCTTTCATGTAGCTGGATTCTGTTCAGCAGTGTTTCTTAGAAATAAGAACATGCCAATTAACATTTGAATACAAGATAAAATACTGCTAGATGTCTGTATGTCCTGGTGTGGTTCAACTCACAAAGAAGTGTGCTGAATGTTTATCTTGGTACCTTTACAGTGTTAGTTCAGGCATGCTCACACGTTTAATGGATTTTGATATTCAGTTGAGCATGGGCAGAGCTCCTGGTTTTCCTGGCTAGATGCTTTTTCTGCCAAAAGCTGGCTACTGGAATTTGAACACAAGATTAAAGCATCAAAAGCTTCACAGATGAGATGAAAAAGGACAACTATGGGCTTCAAGTCCTTGCTATCGGTAAATTGACAGGCAATAACAAAATGCCCTTCAAACAAGAAAAAAGAAATGATGCAGGAGCTCTTTTAAGTGTGAAAACACATGCTGAGCAGAACTTCAGCTCGACACAATGCCCTGCAAATGAACCACTCACCTTCTAATAACTTACCAACTCATTGCATACTCCAGATTCTACACAGTGCTATCCTTGGACACAGAAACAAAACAATGAGGACCAAAAGTGAGCGAGAGGCAACTGCTTGGTGACCCAAAGCAGAATCAAACAGCCAAGGAACAGAACGGGCACTGCTTAAGTGCAGCCTGGGGATCAGCTGCACAGAGGTGCTTTTCAACTGGAGACTTTTCCGTTGTGCCAGGCTGTGTTTCCCTCTCCATCCATCTTCATACACAATGCTCTGTTTCTTAGGTCCTCTCTGAGTCCCAGCTCCTGATCGCTCAGCATTTGCTTCTCTTACTGCACTCACCTGGACTTGCACAAGCCAATGCCCTGTTCCCTGAGCGGATCTTCCTGCGCGAGTTGGCTGTTATTTCTGTACTCCTTTCTTCCCTTCTTGCTTGCCTTTACAAAGGCAAGACGCTGAGTACCTAGTGCCACAGTCTGGGAAATCACCTCAGCCTTAAATCATTGCAGGGCAGCATGACAAGACAATAAGATGATAAGACAAGGGGTAACGGACACAAACTGGAACACAGGAGGTTCCACTTAAATTTGAGAAGAAACTTCTTCTCAGTGAGGGTGACAGAGCACTGGACCAGGCTGCCCAGAGAGGTTGTGGAGTCTCCTTCTCTGGAGACATTCAAACCCCGCCTGGACGCCTTCCTGTGTAACCTCATCTGGGTGTTCCTGCTCCGGCAGGGGGGTTGGACTGGATGAGCTTTTGAGGTCCCTTCCGATCCCTAACGTTCTGTGATTCTGTGACAGATCACACTCTGTTCTTACTCCATTTCAGGAAAAGAACCAACGCTGACCATAAACAGAGACCTGGCATTTGGAGCCACAGAATTTGAAGCACAGGAAGGAGTGGAAGTTTGAACACAGGAATAAAAATACCTGTTTGATTGCTAAGCAGTATTTTAAAATATTTTCTTGTCCCCGCATAAATTTCTCTTTTATCTTAGTCTTTTTCCAACAGAAGTGCACCTCCTACTGTAAAGCAAATTTGAACTTAGTAACACTGTGCTTATCAGTTTACATTTTGCAGACTACCAAGAAGTAAGTCACATAACACAGACCAAAAACCAAGCACGGCTGTTTTTGGTTCTCTGTAGAAGGCTAAAACCCCCCTGAGTTTTAGGATGGCAAAACTGAAGCTGTGAAAGGCCAGCAGAACTGCTCGTGATCAGAAAAAGTATCATCAGCAGACACGGGGGGACAGCTCCCAGGGCCTTCTTAGAACAGTGGAAAACTAAACCCAGGAGTAGCTCCTGGGGGATAAGCTGAAGCGTGACCAGCACAGCACCGACCCAGAGTGTGACACCCTGTGCTGTGACAGCTTTCATTTAGCAGCACGGGCCGTGCTCCATCCTGCAGCAGAACCAGTCATCAGACACACGCTAATTCAGAGAGGAACTCCGCTTCGCTGCGAACCACCAGAGAGTCCCTCGCACATTTTGGCCACTACTACAGCATCAGTTTGTTGATCAGATTTTCTCTTCTGCTCTAATAGCTTGGGATTTAGTATGATTATGGTATTCCTCCATTGTGCACTGCAGAAATGAACAGTTCTGAAGGGACTGTGAATGGTTCTGTTGTCCAACTGGAAGTCATTAACCCACCAGTATTGTTACCAATCTTGGCACCTCTGAACACAACAGACTGAAACTTAGTAAAATACAATGTACCAGTGGGTTAAAATAATAAGGTTACAGCATACAGACAGGCCAAGAGGAGTTATTTCAACTGATTTCACATTTGTTTTACTTAACAGACTTATCTTACCAGAAAGGTTTAATATTCCTTTTAGAATTAAAGCAATGATTATATATTTCTCAAACACTTTCCCAACTTATGCAAAAGATTCCTCCTTCCTTTCTTGTTCATATGTAACTTTTTGGTGAGGTAACAACTTTGATTGCTGTCTCTACACACCAAAGTACTGTAAATTAAGAGCATCGCTAAATCCTACGAGTCACTATACAGGGAACCAACATTACAAACTTGTCATTTCATATTTGTCTGATTTTAACAAGTTTACAGGGCACTGATTTCAGGATCCTGAAAATAAAACTAGTACCTTGGAGCAGATCAAATGTAATCGTGAAACAAGTCAAACTCTTTCTGAACCACAGTGGTAAAGCTAGAGAAGAGAGACAAGTACCTCATAATTTGAGAGGAAATCTAGTAATTTTGATCGAGACGAGATGTAGAGTAGTGGTGTCATCACCCGGCGAACAAACTTTTCAATATAAACAGCACTCATAGGGCCTTTGTATTCAATTGGTCCAAAACTAGTACCAAAAAAAATAATAAAACATTAAGACTTAAATTAACAATAGAGAGAGTCCCTCCTGGGGGTGGCAGAGATAGGAGTTACACAGACAGCACGCTCAGCCTCTGGGGAATTGCTCTCTGTGGCAATGAACGGTGGCTTCTGTAACTGGGAGAGGAGGTGTCACCAGACCTGAAGCACAGCGCAGGAACTGCAGTGACTCCAGCAGTGTCTGTGCGTAGGCACAGTGTGTTGGTGGGGACGAAGGGATGGAGACCACCTCTGAGCCCCATGAAAGAAGTTGGTAAAATGCAGACATTAATTACATGATCATATCTGTGCCTTTTGGCTTTGTCCAAAGTAAATACATGTGACTTAAAAATACAGATCTGAAAAAATGTCATTATTTTCATTTGATTATTTAAAATATTTGGAAAGTTCAAACATCATCAATCTGAAAAGGTGCAAAAATTTTCCAGAGACTTTTACAAGTAGCACTCAAAGCAGGGACAAATCCAGGCGCACTGCTGATGAACAGATTCAGCAAGTCAAGCTTCTCCCTCAGTGATCTGATTAAACAGCCCACACCACATCAAGTAGTGCTAAAACAGAAGGCAGGCCAGGCCTGGTGGTAGTGATTTCCAGAGCTTCTCCTTCATCCCCCTGAAATCCCATATCTGATTTATTATCATTAGGCTGGACAGAACATCACAGTCCAAAATGAAATCAAAGACAAAAAGCTTGAGGAATGAGTCCATTCCCACTGCAGAATTTAATGTGATGCATTTTGCAATATAGTTTATACATACAGATGCTCTGAAAAATACTGAACTTGCACTGAGATACCTACATTCAGATGCTTTGAAATGGTTTCCTAGAGCCCACTAGATTATTCTAAATCCTACACTGGTTTATTGTAAACCTCTGTCTTAACAGCAACATGCGCTGCTTTAATGTGTGCAACACTCAAGGTTTGATATCTCAGGCATGAGGGGTACGTTGCCCTTTAGGGTTTTTATGAAGTATCAATGTGAATTTACATCTCATCTTGTTGCAACTCCGTTTAAGGTTACTGATAATACCCAAGTGTATCCCTCTAATGATTTGGAAGTTGGGGGGTTTTTTATTATGTTTTGAATTATGTCAGTGCCATCTGTGCCTGTTCCAAGTTCAGCTGACAAAGATCAGGATTGTTCCTCAATACACAAATGGCCCCACAAAAGCCCCCAAAATCAGCTTCTTTAATGGAAGAGAGCTGCAGTTCATGATAAAGGTACAGAAGTAGAATGCAAGTGATAAACTACACAGCATCCAGCTCTATCGTACATAGCACTAGAAAGTGTGTTTCCTTACCTTCTGCTCCACACAGAGGAACAAAAAAACCCCAAAACAAAGTCATATATACAAATACTAAAAAAATAAAAGAGTGATTGTATAAAATTGTATGCAATATCTCAACATTTGGAGCATTAAAACGTGAGTGTAAAGTTTGTATTTAGAAGAAGTCTGCAATACGTAGTGCCATTTAAATGTGCACTTCAGTAGCCCTGAAGCACGTACTTTATTGCTGTCACAAACGGGGACCAGTTGATGTAACCCATCCACAGAACAAGCAGACAACTGGAATTAAGATATAAATCTCAATTCTTTACTTTTCATTGGAGGGAGAACTTCAAGGAGATGCACAGGCAAGAGAAAATCTCCTTAATGATGCAGAATTGTACTGACATCTACAGCACTTCTTGACACCTAAGTACCATATAGGATGAGCTTCATCCAGAATCTCCTCCTCTACGACTGTTTAATAGAGCCACACATACAACATTTTCAAATGACAACATTTTATACAATCTCTCTGTTTCCCATAACAACAACAAAAACCCTAGACCATATGTATAAAATCTTACCTCCGATGGTATAAGTGTATCACAGGAAAATAAAAGAAATGCTTCTGCTTCCTGCATTTCCCCTGGTTCCACCAGCAATTTATAGCCACAAACAGCACCTGCAAAGCAGGTAAAAATTCACAGCTAACCAAGTACATTACTGTGACCTTCTTTAGCTAACGTGTATTTTTGGCCAAGCCTTTCCATCTGCTGTTTTCAGTGTCTTTTCAACTCAGTATTCCGTTTCTGCTTCTCTTGATACTATCACACAAGATCTTTGTTATTATTATTTTTTAAATTTTTTGGCCATTTTGCAACAGAAATCCTTCTGGTCCCTTTTTGTTTTATTTTTTAAACTTCTTAATCTAAATCCCTCAAATTTACTAACGTAATAATCCATATTAATTACATTTTCTGCACAGTGGAGCTTAACGAGTGGAGGTTTAGGGCAGGGTTCGCAGGTAACCAACTGCTAGAAAGCAGCTGCTGTCTTACATGACTGCCGGTGTCTCCAGGCAACGTGGAACTGGAAGCAAAGTCCCTGTAATTCCTGTCTGAAGGCAGGTGAATAAATCTGAGAACGCTTTACAAGAAGAAACTCGTAGAGTTCTCCATTCAGGATCAGAAATAAAAGAAAACTGAGCAGGAATCACAGGATTTCTCCATTTATTCTAACACTCTGTATGTTATATCAAAATTAAGACGACGGCTGAGTTACCCTAAATTGGGAGCATTCAAGTCCTACTGGTTCCCATGGGATGACAGCAGTTAGCATCAGCTTGGAGACTAAAAGGCCAGATTTAAGATTCATATCTTCAGTGGAGTTACCTGGTCTGACAGCCTGCTGGCCACATGCTCTACTTCTTCTCTCGCTGCAATGGACTGGCCACACCACGGCGCATAGAAGAAATACAGCACGATTTCTGAATCCTGACGAAGGTGATCTGCATAGTCTAACTGTCCCCGAAAAAGATCAATGACTGGAGACCTCATGGAGAAGAAGTTCACTGGAAGCTTCGCTGGCATTGTTACGTCTTTTGCTCGGCTGCAGGAAGGAAATGGAGAGTGGTTATTGAGACTGCACAGCAGTAGTTTAAAAAGTATGCCCAAAGCCCCAGTTTTCAAACGTACGAAATGCCATGCAATGACAAAACTTCAGAAACTGATGCAAACGACAACAGCTTACGTTACCTGAGTTAGTTTCATGGAATACTGTAAAAAGCTAAAGATCACCCTTAACGAGCTTTAGGAAGTCACGCCGTGATACCATGCACTATGTTTATGGGTACGTTAACTCACACTCCTATTGCTGATTGCTATAGAGCGTAAAATTACCAGGAAGAGTGATTTCTGTGGATTTCCTCCCTGGCCTCATCCTCTTTTAACACTTGTACTTTAGGTAACAGCACCCTGATAAGAGAAGAGACACTTGTCATGACGTTTTGTGATGTGATATTTGTATAAACAGAGACTATTACCCTGCCTTACAATTTACTTTAATGTATTCTACACTTCTTTTATATTGTATTAGGAAAAAATACGTCAATGTGTGTTAGTGTGTTTTACTGATTAGAGCAAGGACTGCAAGACTGCTCAGGGCACGTTTCCTCTTCAATGTAAGGACAATATCCATGAACAGAGAGTCTCCATTTAAAGATACTATAACAGATTAAATTTCTTAAGAGAAATTAGCTCAACCAGTAAAACGAAGAACGTAAATCAAATACTGAGGACACCATTTTAAACCAAACAATCCAGAATTGGCCTTTTGAAGGTGTTCAGAAGTTGTTACAGTATAAACTGCCTTAAATGCAAACAAATGATCATATTATCTTTTTTAGATTCTCTTCAATCCAAAGTTTTCCACTAGCTCTATCTCCACTAGAGCAGTCAGGTTACAAACCGGACCGCACCACCATAAAGCCCAATTTTGCCATGGTTCCTTACATGCCAGGCAATTTCAGGAAAGACTGCATTCCTTTACCGTGTATCACAATAAAAAGCTAGTACCAAAACATCTTTTGACCTGGTATTTGATCCTACACGGGTTACGATTTTAGCAACTGTAGTAAAATCATTGAGCCCCGAATACCATCAAACTCGTATGTGAAGCAACCTCCTAACAACACTGCCACACTCTCTAAAGTCACAAACATTCTAGTTTGGAAGAAGTATCTTCGTTTTCACAATACAGACCCACAAAAGCCACAGCTCTTCTTTCATTTCCAGGTTGCTAAGCACACACTTAAAGCTCAACACTTAAGAATTACTCCCAGTGTATTTTCTAAAAGTTACGGAAATTCTTAGTTCATATGTAAGAGACAGCATCTGCTTCAAAAAAAAATAAAAATATTAACTGGTCCCTCATATTTCATTCATTCCACTACTGTTTGCAGATAGATGGCCAAAAATCTGGTTCCTTTTACAGACTTCTACCTTGGCTCCTTCCCTTCTCCCCATCAGTAACCCAGCAGCTCCTCGCCAGCCCCTAGTTCCTACCACTGCTCACAACCAACACCTCCCGTTCCCTCCCACCCCTGCCCTCTGCCGTTACTCAAACCACTCCCCTCTTCCCGGGATTCCCACGGCCAAGCTGGGCACAGCACCGCTGTGCTCCAGAGCTCACTCACAGCCCATCAGCTGCTGAAAGCAAAGCACAGCAGCCACACGTTGATCTCGCACTAATACACACTTCTTCAGAGTCGCTAACTGGAACTTCTCCTCTGTAACCAGATTAACAGAAACGGACAACCCAAATACGCTTAAAACCACTGCTTCCTCTAGTGAGTTAAACTGAAAGCAGAAAATTGGTTCAAGAGCTATGATGAGTGGGCAGACAAACGCGTACGGAACAGAACTGCATAAGCCTCTCATTCATAAATGAGAGAAGAAATTGGCTCCAAATTGCAAGAAAGCGTAAAACAGATCAACAGAGGTCCTGTGACATGAATGATTCAGACGCGACACGGCTGCCCTCAAATGCGGTAAAACCTCTAGTAATTACTAAAAAACAAAGCACAATAAATCAATAGCTACCAGCTTCTCAAGCTTATTTGGTCAATAGTGTCTGCCCCTGCAATACCAAATGCTTAACAGAAAAATTGTACCTAATTCCCAGGTTTACAGAGACAACAGTGCTCTGAACCCCTAAAAACTGCACAAGTCTAAACTGAGGATTACACAATGAATGATTATACAAACACAATAATCAATCCTGTTTATTGGAACACCATTTGTGTTATTTACCTGCTGCACAGAGCCTACAAAAACAAACTCACTTCAACAGAACACCCTGGTAATACAGGGAAGCACAGGCAGCAGTCTCCAGGACCAGCCCCTCTGACTGCAAGGTCCTTGGGGTGGGGTTGTCTCGAAAGACATTTGCACAGTGCCAGAAATAATCCAGGTGCCGAACCGCAGGCTTTCCATAGAGATACCTGTTAGGTCAGGCTTCATTTAGCTATTCCTTGAGCCACTATAAACCTGCAATACCTCAAACCCCACTGCGGGATTGCCTTGTAGTAAAGGAATTTTCCCCTTCCACACTTTTTACCCATCGGTCTTGAAAGTAACGTTTTTTTCAGTGTAGTGGTAGTAACTGTTCTGTGCTGCCGAGACTCGCTTGCAGACTGTCCTGCCATGGGGTGAGAAACTGTGCTGTAGTTACAGTTACCAGGCAATGAACTGTCCTCCAAATTGCGTGTGGAATTCTTACACCTGAATCTTCTATGTCTCTGACAGCAACGGAACGGGGAATACTTTTCTGATATTAGTTTGTCTAGCGAGCTACAATCTGAAAAGCCAAACTCCATTAATCAAACTTCCTGTACAGAGCACAGAGCATCGAGAAGCACGTTCCCAGCATCCATCTGCGAGCCCGCAAACACAGCCAGCAGTAGAGGAAAAGGAACATGCAGGTTTTCAACAAAGGGGAGCAGGAAGAAAAGCATCATTACAAGTGTAAAAAAAAAAAGATTATTTTTTAGTAATGGACAGCAAAACTGGGAGGTGATTAAGTTCAGAAATCCTTCACCATACATTCTCTAACATGAGAAGAGCTTTACACTTTCTTCTAAATTATCTGGTCACTGAGACATACCCGCTACTGGAACAGAGGCACTGCTGCTCACAGAGCAATTCCTAGCCTTAAAATTCACCCTAGTTCAAACAATGCATCCTTTGTGGGCAGGTGACAAAAGGAGGCCTCAGTATTTTTCAGAAGCATTACCTGTGAATCAAATGTTTATTGGAATAAAAATTTGTCAGATTCTGCAGTACGAGGAAGTAATCAGACTCTTGTAGCCTCCTCCCGCTCTCAAAATTACACCGCAAAGGTAGCAGATCTTCTTAAATTAACACAGTATGACTTGAAGCGCGTAACAGTCACCTTGACCTAAAACCCATCCAGAACATTCGGGTCCCAGTTTCGGCTCCAGAGACAGGCTCCCAGCCGCAGGGCATGTGTGCCCACCGCGCTCCAGCCACCTCTCCCCGCACTGCCAGCTACAACCAGCACCTGCTCCCACGTCCCCGCCTGTACCAGGCGCTCACGAACGAGGACCAGAGAAACTTCTGCGATGGGGAAAGCGCCAGCTCCCAAGAGGAGCACCACCAGACTGAGGGGGCTCAAAACACCCTTCGGGTGCAGGTATCAGGGTGTCGACACAAATACACGTGCTTGAAGAGACCCATTTGCCCCCGCTCTGCACTCCCGTGCTGATGTGGCCGGCTGAGGAGATGGGTTTCAGCCCTGCACCCCTCAGTACTCCTGCAGGAACACTCTAAAGACGAGAAGAAACGGCTTTCTCGGCGTGTGCATCCACGTACCCATCGCCACACCCCGACGCCCTCCGATGAGGGCCGATTT
>NW_010184400.1:0-10988 GCF_000695765.1 Mesitornis unicolor | reverse complement strand
AGGAAACCAGTCGAATCCTGACTGTGGTCACCGGGTGGATTGTGTGGCAGATGCACCCACCCTTCTAAAGACCTGAGAAAGACCCAACAAAAGACAGTGCTAAAGTTTCTGGCCCTGGTGGCACCAGGACTGCCTCCCCCCTCACAGCTCATGTCTGGCCCACACAGTGGGGGTCAAAGGTGGGAAAGTCGGGGTCCTCAGCCAGTAGGGGCTGACACAACCATGTATTGACCACAGAGCAGATTCGACCAGGGTATCAATGGGGCCCCGCCGGAGGACTCATTTGAGTCGGTCCTCCTCGGAGCAGCGGGTCTGCAGTCAGGGACTCTCCCCTTGAGTTGGGACGCCACTTAAGGGAACTTCTCGAGATTGAGAGCCCTCCCTTTTTGGTGAGTGAGTGAGTGAGTGAGTGCACATTTTGGATCGTTTGGCCAAAAACTGAAGAATTCTTCACTTAGCCGTGTCTGGTAATATTTCCAACCAGCATATCGAACCTGTGTTTGTTGAATGTCAGTGGGACGTTGTTTTGGTGAATGAAGTTTTGTCTGCTTCACTTTAGTTGCAGATTAAAGCTTGTTTGAGTTCATTATTTGTGTGCGTGTAGCCATTTTGGTGCGATTCTGTGACAGCTACTTCAGTGAGATTTGGTAAAAGACTTAATATATTTAATACCCTAGCGATTTAGAAGTCTTTGATTTAAAATTATTTAATAGTTTTGTCCATGAAGTCACACTACTTAAATCTCCCTAATGGTGAAATACAGAAATTATTTTAAAAAGGTGAATTGTGTCACTAACCACAACCAAAGCCTCCCTCACCAGCAGTGCTGTCACAGGACAAACTGGTAGGTAACATCAGGCAGTCAAATTTCCAAAATAAGTGATTAAGTGCTGCCCTCTAGTGAAGTCATAAACCAGTTTCAGTATCTAGACTGCTGAAATTCAACAAAAATCTCAGGACCAGCCAGATTTTAGCTAGATTTGTTTGTAAACAGAAGAATCCTACAGCAAGAATCTTAATAAAGTGAGCTCGTGATTTAATTTTACTCTTCTGTACCAGAGTCCTCAGTTTAGGTTTAGCACTAGAATAAGGTTAGACACTGTAGACAATTTAACACTCCTAGAGCATATCCTGCTTTTACCTCCGATTTGTGAAATCAAGTTCTCATCATAGAATGAATCACTGGCAAAGCCATTTTAAAATCCCGTTACATCAGAAAACACAAAATTCTATTTTTTAAAACAGGATGACAAGAATCTCACAATAGGCTCGTATACTTAACATTTCTGACAGGGTTCTAGAATTAGCTTTTTGTCACAGAGTACCTTTTCTGTAATGCCACCTACACTGAAGGCTTAATAACTTCACTACTGGTTACAGGAGCACTTTGCCTTCTGATGTTACTGTCCAAATGCTCCATCATCTGATGTGGACATATTACTCACAATTTATTCTCAAAGCAGGGGTTTTATTGTAGCAGATTCCTAGCAAACTTTTTGTTCATGTATTTATTAAAAAGAAAGAGGTGGCCATTTCAGGAACAAAGGGACTAGAGGTGTGATATCTGGCATCAGATGAGGAACCAGCAACAACAGCTGTAAAGCAGTCCTTGCAGGGTGACCCTAATGGTATTAGAATGTCACAACTTATTTAAAAATCAAGTATGAGTTAATACTCAGGATACTTTGCTTTGACAGCAAAATAAGGATGGGGTCTTCCTTTAAGAATTAAAACCCCAGTACATACAGTTGCTTTAGTCACGCATCTGTCATGCAGTAAGCACAACTGAGGGTGGTGTTTCTCACTTTTTGGTTTAGGCTGTCTAAGCTACAGTGGGCCCATCAAGTCTGGCTGAAGTACATCTGCATCAACAGGGTTTCAGGTTACTTTGCTCCTCCAGTCAGCAAAGTGCTATTTCCAACCCAGCCTCAAATGAACCTGGCTGATGGAAAAACTCAAGCTAAACCCATGGAACAGAGCTTGTAGTTTACACAACACAACTGTTTTCTGTTTAAGCACTGGAATACTTCATATACTTAACCAGAGACATTTAAGCATTTCCTGAAGACATTAGCTTGAATGCCAACCATTAAATTTTACTTAGTCATTTGCTTACACATTGGAAAAAAATGAAACAACTTGCCTGTAAACTTATCAGGTACTTTTATTAAAGAACAATATTAAAAACCAGAAATGTTATATTAGTATTTTTGAACTTCAACATTAAACTAAAAAGCTTTGATTTTGTCAGCATCCCTGTATCTGGAGGTTACACCACCTGGAGAAAGATCAGAAAATTCTGTTAGTATCTTCCAGACATTTAGCCATCACAAAATTTTATGCAAGCTTAACATGCAGAAGACATAACTGCTTCCAAATGAGTGTAGCTTCCAATCATTAACAAATTCTGAGTCAAACAGAACTACTTTACTACTGTCAAGGCTACAGGTCTTTCCAGTTTCCCAACAACTCAGTAATTTATGTAATCTAAATTTGAAATTATGCAGAATTGTGTGGGCACACTTACATGACTTCATAACAGGATCAAGCCAACTATCTGCCAGCCTACAGCTGTTTTTAACAACACTGCCTATGAGTTTGATTTAAATATAATCAGATTTTTAAAACTGCTGTCAACAAGACAGGAGAAGTTTATTTGAACTATCTGCTCCCTGTAAGGGCATTATCAGAAAACCTGAGACTGACAAGACAAGCCTGACTCTTGCCCATCATGCAGGGCCTACTGCATGAGCGATGCAGACAGAACAGTTTTAGATTACACAGTATTAAGAACTTTTTGTTGCCATCTATAAAGAAGTAGAGATATCAAAATGACAATAAGGTTCCTCAAGACAATGTTGTCACAAGTTATAGTGCTACTTTTACCTCAGTTACTGGTCCATTTTCTCCTGTATCTTCTTTTAAAAATCTGAATAATGTTTCAGTCTGAATTAAAAAAAAAAGTTGAGGCAGATTTAAAACTTTTCAGTAACGCACTGAGTGAACAACAAAAAGAAGCAACAACTCTTCAATTAGTGTCACTTTGAGCATTCTTAGCTAATCTGAAACACAGGTGTAGCAAAAGATAGCAATCATCCATATGCTCGATTCACTTGAATTGCCATTATCATATTCAGTTCAAATTCAAACAAAAGACAAATCACAGGATTTATTCATGTTTACAGACCTGCTTGGAAGTCTTTTTGTAAATTCTCCCTGTTAGACTTCATAAATTCTTAAAGTCTCATGTTAAAAATACAAAGTTTTTCAAGTAACACAAAGTTACTTAGTTTAAAAAAAGAAATATTCCTGCTCTGAGTTATTACTGCTCCTTACTCCTGACCACACCAGCAGAAAAAAAACACTTCTCCCTTCTCACAACAACGGTAAAGTTCTTTGAATCCTCTATTTTTTTTTAATGGGGAGAGCATATGGCTTTTTACATACTAGTTATTTCAGAAAAGGAGAATGACAGTTTTGACAGGGACATCTGCAGTAATGTGTATTTTATAATCAGACAACAAACAAGGCTCATTCATTCCCAGGAGGGAAAGCCAGCACTACACTCGATTAAGTCACAAGGTGAAATTTAGATCATAACCTTACCATTTACCAGTCATCTGCCCCACCTTACACAATATAAACATGGTATCTGGGATTAATGAAACTTGGCACATACCTAAATAACAAAGCTTTGCCTTTGTTATTTGCTACAGAGAAATAGCCACTTCTAGGAGAAAAGTCCATAGACTGGGTAAGATAAATCTGTTTTCTTCTGAACACTGGGAAGTTTGAGAATACAGTGTAAGAGGGAATGTGTACCTAGTGAGAAATATGTCATTAGTCATAACAATTAGGAAAAAGCCACTAAAATTCAAATTGAAGTACAAATTTAACAGTGAAGGTCAATGTTAAGTTCAAATGTTCAGTTATGTTCCTATCCTATCCACTCTATATAGAGTTCTGCTGGAGAAACAAGGCACAGGGAACATACTATGAAGCCAGTTATTGTGACCCATTTATTTTTAATTACATCTAAGCAGTAAAAGTAGGCTTCCAAATCCTTAGATTAATTCAACAGTTCAACTATTGGCCAGAATTCTGACAAAGCTGGCAAAATTTTGAATGAGCTAGAAAAAACACCACATAGTGAGGCTGTTACAGTTAACAGCTGCTGATAATTCAGATTTGTTGCCGAGTTATATTTACAGCACTGAAATAAGGGCATTTTTAAAAGGGAAAAACAAAAGGTAAACTAGACCATAAGATGTTATTTTCAGAACAACTTCCCTGGAGAAGAAAAAAAAAATAATCTCCTTATAAATGTACAGCATATTGTACATGTCCTGATCTGCTCAGTCCAGCATATTTTACAGTATACATATTTGCTCAGTGTGAGTTTTATTATGCCACCAGGAACATTTTTGATCAAGACACAAAAAAGCTTGCATTGAAGCAGCTGAACATACCAGTTTGACAGCCTCATCAGTTTCACGGGACGCCACTGCCAAAATTTCCGTGGTGGGATTGAAGGTCACACATGTAGCAGATGTAACTAAGTTCATTATGGCTTTAACTGGTTTAGGATGGTTGTTTTTGAGACAGACATCAGTAGTATATAAATTCACAACTCCAGAAGCTGAACTAAAAATGAGAAATTAACAGAGACTATACAAAAAAGTAGCATTTATAGTACATATTACCTTGTTATTTACAGCCACCATTCAACTAAAAACAAATTCCCATTATTTACTGGAGTTTAGAGCTTGATTTTGCTTTGTAGTTTATAACAGTATTAAATGGAGGGGTTTGGGGTGGGTTTTTTTAATTCATTTATAAAAAGACACACTTAACTGTGGAGAGCCTTGATAAACCCATCAGAATGGGCTTAGGAATGAACACATACAGAATGAACACATACACAGAATGAACTGAAAGCAATAAGAGCTTGGTATCAGAAGATTCAAAAATAGTTTCCAGGTTTTTTATACCCTGTAGAGTAAGTCCACTTAAATATCCTCTTCTACAGTGGGCTAAGAAAATGCATACTGTACTTAAGTATATGCTGGTCATATTTAAAAAGAGTTTATATGCTAGCTGAAGTTGCATCTCTGTAAGTATACCTGGAGAACCACTTTCAAGCTTGTGGCTTTGAGCTGAGGCATCTTTTCAAATGCTAAGATGCCACCTTGCAGGAACCAAATTAGGAAGCAGAAAGTGAACTAGAAAAGGGGAAAGACCCTGAATTGACATTTGTACTATAGGATTTGTGATTTCAGTCAGTATGATGTCAAAATTAACTGCTAAACCCATATATGGCAACAGCAATACATTAGGAGTGCTACTGGTATTAATTGTGTTACGGTATTTTAGATATACACAGAACAAATTAAATTAAATTATTATCATAAAATAGGCAACATCCATTGATTCACCTCTATACTTATTAAAACCAAATGTATTCCATGTTCCTACACTCTCACCAGCCACCATTAAGTCTTACTGAAGAGCTTCAAAATGAGATAGGAAGAAGCTGTCAAATCCAGGTCACTTACCCACATGCTACATACTGGTTATTTTTTGAAACAGCAATGCACTTTCCTTCCAAAGAACCTTCATCTTCAAATTTGTGTAGACACTTTCTGCTTCTCACATCCCAAATGAAAACTTCACCTTCCTCTGGTTGCAGAATAAAGTAGAAGTTTATAAAAACCGTATGTACAGAACACATTGTCTGTCTATTTTGGTAAAATAAATTTCATTAGATGACAACTATTAGCTCATTTACAACTATATAATATAGGGTAGCTTTTTTAAAAAAAAAAAAAACAAAACTAAAAGCATACTAAAATAGCTAACTCCATTCTTTAATGATTGATCACTGGGTTGTATTTTTAGGCCAGATACTGGTATGAAGTCTTCTAATTATCTCCATAAAACAATAAATGATTTAGAAAACCTTATGCAGTTCGAACAGAATTATGATTAGTGCTGATAGAGAGAATACTTACTTGAATAGCTATATATTTTACTGCCGTCTGGAGTGAAAGCAGACGCAGTGCATCTTCCATTTATTTTCATAGTGCTAATCAGTTCTTTCGTCTACAGGATGAAGAACAACAATGATGACAATGATTCTGCCAAAAAGCTGTAGGAAAGTGGTTTCCATACTCCTGTCCCACAGAAATCTTAAGTCAGCTACACTGATACTAAAAGAAAAACGTAACATTTTCAGTGCCTGCAGACCAGAGCACAAGCTGATGCTTGAGTCCATGATCAATTTATTATTGCACAACTACAGCTACTTCAATAAGCACTCGATTGCTCCCTCACTGAAGGGTCTTCATTACATAACGGAACTGAAAACTATTTTTCCTAGTAAAAGTTTAAAACAAATACAGCTGCCATCATAAGGCTTTTTAAAATTTAACTGAAAAAATTCCATATGCGTTATGAATCACAGTAGATGGCATGATTCATGAACACGGTGCATCAGCATGCACTAGTGCTATTCCCAAAAAAGCAGTCCTATATTTCCTCCACCCCCAGATGTCTGTTTCCATGCTGAGACCATTCCTTTTGCCAGCAGTGTTCGTGAAATCAGCCAAAATACATCAACACACAACTTTCTCCAGTGACAGCTTAAAACCCCATGAAACTCTGGCCTTAGCATCACCAACCCCAAAGAGAACTGCATAGTCAGAAAAAAAAATATTCGCAGACACCCCAAAATAATTTTTCTAAAGCTACAGTTAGTTGATTCAGCGGCGCATTTTTGAAGGCTCTCACAGTACGTGTCATAGCTTTGTTTCAACTGAAAGCTAGATTGCTTTTCAGATTAAATATAAGCAAGCAGATTCAAAAGGAAAAAGGTACGAGGATACAGAAGATACATGAACCATGAAGAGAAACTACCTTCATTGACAATAAGTGAAGGTAACCTGAAGTTCCAGTTAGTAGCATCAATGATCCATCTGGAGAAAGTTCGAAGCTTCTGAGAAATCTTTCCTCCACACCTTTAAAAAGATATTCAGAACTTCAAATTAGCTTAATTTACTCTTTATCCCCAACATTCAGAAATTATGAATATGAATAAGACCTGACTTCATCTTTTCATTTCTGTAATGCACTGTCACAGTAAAGCTACAACTCAACCTTGTTTATGTGTGAAAATTAACTTTTAAGATCCTAGACAAATTAAAGCTAAAGGTACTTGAGTAAATATCCCTGAAGACAACTTGAAAATACAACCTCCAACAACTCGCTGCACTTCCTTTTAAAGCAAACTCATATGCCATCTCTATTTGGGACAGCTTCAACTATGCCCAGACACTAACAGCACTATAAAACATACCTCTTACTCTCTGTATAGGAATAATGCTTCCACTCATCATGTCATACACAAAGAACATCTTATGGTGGGTTCCAGTGGCTATAACTTGTTCTCCATCAACACTGAAACAAGCCTTATAGATTGGAAAACTCTCTAAATAGATGCTCTGTATTTTTGGATTCCTTATACCATCAACCTTGAAAAAAACCAGATTACCATATTAAGGAACATACCAAATACTTTTACGTACAAAATTCGTATCAACTAGGCAGTACAAGAGATTTAAACAGTAAAGAGGTACACCAGTTTGAAGCATTTCTCTCTTCTTCTCTTTCCAATCTACAAATAACCTGGCTCTCGGCTCCTCACTCTGTATGTCAGGCACTCCCAGTCTTCCTAGATATATTTCACACCTCTTCCCCTTGTCTTATCCATGCTTTGTTCAAAAAACCACTTCCATTGTGCTTTTTTAAACAGAAACATTCACTTCACATTGTTCTTTCCTGCAGCCCTGTGGGAGTGTCAGATTCAACTTGTGTCTTCGACCATTTCACTGATACTGGGCCATGCTGAAAGTTCCTAGAGTTATGATCTCTAGTTTCCAGAGGAGCAGGGCAGGAGTGTCCCAGGATGAGTAGCCTCCTGCTGTACAGTCTCTCCAACCCAATAATTACTTCACAGCAGTGTTCCAGTTTTAAACTTCTGCTTTCAGCAGACTTCCTCACACTACAGGCTTTACGAACAACTCAAGAACTAAAATCTCATTAGCCCTCATCACTACAAACATTAAACCCAAGCATTTTTAAAAACAAATCTTCAACTAAAAACTCTGACACAACTAAGTTTGCCTATACTATGTAAGTGGTTGGTATGAAGTCACAGATAGAAATTTCTTACGAGATGCCTTCAACCAAGCAAATTCCATTGTAACCACAGACATTACAACCCCTGTGAGCACATCAGTCCAGGCTATTTCATGTGTACTTTTAAGAAAAAAGGTTCTGTATTAGTGGCTATTTACATAGATTGAAATTATTCACCTGAAAGAGTGACACAGATCGATCATGTCCAGCCGTCATAACTACTTGAGCAGATGGATGAAACTGCACAGTTGCCAGTTTTCCATTAGCAAAACGTTCCTGATTAGCAGGCAAGCAGGTGCTTATCTAGAACAGAGATCAAGCAGTTTACAAAAACCCCAACCTCCCTATGTTTGCTTAAGTTGATGAACAGCCAATTTAATAGCTCTTTATTCTACAAAAGCAAGATCTCAGACCCTATGATGAACTTTCAGACAACACAACATAAGCAGAACACAGTAAGTCCAGTAAGTAGTTCCAATGCAGCAGCATAGATGTAAGAGAACTAACTAGCCTTTCCACTGACTTTGAAATTAACAATCTATGTATAAAGTAGTGGCATTTTGTCTCATTTGAAATAGCTGCAGAAACACTCATTTAAGACTGTCACTTCACAAAGACCATTTCAGTAGCCTCAATGTTGTGGCAGAATTCCATCCTTCCTATGCAAAAATTAAAATCAAACTACAAGACACTACTTTAGGATACATAAAATAACTCTCATGGCATTGTCAAACAATGCATCTCAAATTATTATTTCACGCTGTCATGACATGAACTATCCAATTTGCTTGTTTACTCTTTAGTATCCAGTTACAAAGAAGAAATAATGACGATCACTTTTACTGCACAAAGACGTCAAAGTGAGCATATGGCTCAAACTGAAGGGGAAAGATAGGTTTGCCTTTACCTTCAAAATACCTCTTGGCAGGGACTCTGAGTTTGATATGAAATTGCCAGTTCTGCACAGCAGATCATCATCTTCATCACTGTCACCTAATTAAATCAAAGCATGTTGAAAAGGCTAATTCCACAAAACTCCCACACCAAAGCCTACAAATTCCTTACAGAAACAAATTAAATCAAAACACACTGAAGGAAGGAATAAAGCTGATTATCCAGTATCTTATCACACTACTGAAACTGAAAAAGCATAAAAATTAATTCTTTTCTAAGAAGCTGAATAGGAAAACACAGAAATCTTATCAGAATAGTAATGAATTTGTTTACTATCACTTGCAGTCCTTTTCGATTTCTTCCTATTTTCTAAATCAGCCCAGGCAGGAACTCCTCCCATAGCTCGCTGAAACCTAGAAGGGGGAAGGGGGGAGAGGAAAAAAAACCCCAAACTGTTTTGAGAAAGTCATTTTCTTCTACGTGTTAAGTACTTACAAGACATACAGTTACAGTTTTGAATTACTTGCACTTTGAATGCTATGCAATTTTGAAAAAAATATCACTCAGCTTCCTGTATTTTGCTGACTTTTTGAGTGTGAAACTAAAGTAAAATTGATACCAAATATTAAAGCACTGTTTTTTGGAGCAATACACACACATACCATAACAACCCAAACACATCTAAAGTTCTGCTTCGCTATCTGACTATAGTCACATTTCAGCTCATTCTCATATGAAGTACTAAGTCAGCATCTTCCCTCACTCTATTTACAAGGCAACATATCACTATAAAAAATTTCTGGTACAACTCTCTAGAAGACAAATTATTTTGTGCACCTCTCTTAAAACAAATTAATCTAGACAATTCTAATGCACATTTTTCTCACTATTCTCAGTATTATTTTGATTTTAAAATACTACAAATACTGTAAGAAGCACTAGCTTTAAACAGGCCACATGAATACAGTTGGTAAAAAGTGACTCTGAATGTCACAAACATATCTTATCTCATCTGAAGTTAGCCACAAAAAAATGAATAAAACTTACTGTTCTTCAAGTCTTCTTTTTAGCTTTTTCTTAGTAAGTACCTTCTCAGCATCACTTTTCATGAAATCTTTCCTGTATCTATGGGTCATGTCGACACTAATGGGAAAGACACACAGAACACAAAGATCATTCAAGTTGAAAGCACTTACAATCACTCTTAAGCATGCCAGATAATTCTTACCTGCAAACACGAACTTACTTTTCCTCAGCTTCATCATCTTCATCCACCCAGGCTGGCTTTTTAGACGTGAGGGTGCCTTTTGCTTCATTTTCCACTTCCGAATCACTGGAGTCTTTCTGGAGACCTTTCCTCCCTGTAGCATTAAGCTGAAAACAACCAAAAGGACATTTGAGCCCAGGGTCAGCGCAGGCAGATGTCAGACTCGGCGGCGGGGAACAGGCAAGGGCAAGGATCAAGGGCAAGCTGGAACACAGGAGGTTCCACTTAAATTTAAGAAGAAACTTCTTCTCAGTGAGGGTGACAGAGCACTGGAACAGGCTGCCCAGAGAGGTTGTGGAGTCTCCTTCTCTGGAGACATTCAAAACCCGCCTGGACGCCTTCCTGTGCAACCTCATCTAGGTGTTCCTGCTCCGGCAGGGGGATTGGACTGGATGATCTTTTGAGGTCCCTTCCAATCCCTAACGTTCTGTGATTCTGTGGTTCTGTGATTCTGTGATCCGAAGCAAGCACCAGCCCCTGCTCTTGCCCGCCGAAAGAGCCGCCTCCCCGCGCTCCCCTCAGGCAAGGCCCGGCCTGAGGAAAGGCCGTGGGTCAGGGTCCGCCCGCCGTGTCTAAGCCCTACCAGTGGGGGGCCGGCCAAGCGCCGCAACAGCTCGTCCTCCTCCACGGT
>NW_010184399.1:0-6063 GCF_000695765.1 Mesitornis unicolor | reverse complement strand
CGCTTCCCAAGGTGGCGGGGCCGCGTGGCTGCAAGCGCGAGGGCGCGGCGTCGTCGCCATCTGTCACCTGCCGAGTGAGGAGGGCGGGGGACCGCGTGCACGCGGAGGGGTTTTCCTACCGCACTCCCCCTGGCAGAGAAACTTGTGGAAAATACGTGTCGGGTGTTGAGATCTTGAGGGGAGGGGGACCGGTTCACAGGCTAAGGGCCTCAGCCCCTGCTGGCCCACTGCCGCGGGGATGGGCTTCCTGAAGCTGCTGGTGATTAAGGACTTCACAGGTGATCGGCCCCTTCATGAGGTTCAACTGCATCATCGGGCCCAATGGATCAGGTAGCCGGGCTGAGGGCATAGGGAGGGAGGGTCAGCAGGCAGCTGGTGGCCCTGCTGCTTTGCTGTGACTGTTAGGTTTTTTCTCAGGGTTTTTTTTTTTTTTCAACAGACACAAGCTGGAACACAGGAGGTTCCACTTAAATTTGAGAAGAAACTTCTTCTCAGTGAGGGTAACAGAGCACTGGACCAGGCTGCCCAGAGAGCTTGTGGAGTCTCCTTCTCTGGAGACATTCAAAACCCGCCTGGACGCCTTCCTGTGTAACCTCATCTAGGTGTTCCTGCTCCAGCAGGGGGATTGGACTAGATGATCTTTTGAGGTCCCTTCCAGTCCCTAATGTTCTGTGATTCTGTGATTCTGAGAGCACCACAGGCCTGAAGGGTGAAAATGGCAGTGGCACAGGTGCAGGCCCAGGAATAGGGCAAGCATGGCTGCACTGAATGGGTGGGCCTCTGGAAAAGAGATAGTAGTTTTGTGGGATGGTAACTGCTTTATATTTTAGACTACGAGAGCATACATTTGTAGATGTTAATCCACACTGTTGTGCCGTGGGTTCTGGAACTTTTTAAAATTTCACTTCTGAAAGCTCCCTTCAACAAATGGGATTTAAACTTTCATTTGCCAGAGAACAACGCAACCTTAGATGCGGACTGTCCAAACAAAGAGCCACAAGGACTGGCTTAGAATTTGGTCTTCGTTTCCCTAGTCTGTTAATGATTTAGTTTATTATTTAGATTTTTAGATCCTGTTGGTTCTTTGCTTAACTAATTGAAGTGAGATCTGTGAATGTAAATATCTATTGTTAGCATTATTATCATATTCTCTATCTTCCTATCCCATCCCCAGTGTTATATATTGAAAGTCCCAAACTTATGGATGTTTTTATCAGGTACTCTTCCAGTTAAATCTGCATACATTTTATAGATAAATCAAGGGGGAAAAGTGTGAGTATTGTGTAGTCTCTGAATTGAGTATCTAGTTTTCCCCTTTGTATTCTTCCCTTTCTGACATTTTGGAGAATAAGTCAAAATATTGCCAAGGTGGCAAGATTGAAGGCAGAAAAAAATTAAGCTGTCAGTAGAAATGCTCAAGACTAAAGGGGAAAAACAAAAAGAGGATTCAATGAAGATAATTTTTGTATAATGAGTATGATCAGAGAACTTTATTGCTCTGGTGAACGGATCTGGGAATGTACTTATGTTCTTTAGAACAGTGTGGAAAAGTACTAGTTATGCCATAGAGTGCTTATGCAGCAAACCTCATTGACTGCTGTACATAGAGGAAACTACCAAGTAAGGGTTATGATGTTTCTTGCTCAGTTTAAGTAATGAACTCTAGAGATCCTTGTGTAAAAAAACAAAAAAAAAAACTCAGCATGTGTGATCAAATAGCAAATGAGTTTTGTGATGATTTTTATTAGACAGGCTTATTATCTGCTGCTAGTGTGTTATATCTTAGAAATGGACTGCTTTATTATGTGCGTTTTTTCCTTAATGAAATACAGAATTAGGGTAAGAATTAATAAAGACTTTTGCATTTATTAGTATATTTTTTATAATTAATCAAATTCCTCCTTTCATTTCTGCAATGTCAAAGCTTTTTTTCCCCCTTTTTTTTAAGGAAAATCTAACATAATGGATGCTGTTAGCTTTGCGACGTGTGAAAAGATATCTAATTTGCGAGTTAAAAGTGTTCGAGAACTTATTCATGGAGCACATGTTGGAAAACCAGTTTCTTCTACAGCTAGTGTGAAGATAGTCTATTGTGAAGATGACGGGGAAGAAAAAACATTTTCAAGAATTATCCGTGGTAGGTAGGAGATTCTGTTACGTGTCATTTCAGCTGTATGATTTATAAAAAATGGAGACTTCAGAATATTAAACTTTGAATTTCAGATGCCTAATATTCTTTTGTATTTGGGTGGCTTAGGCCCGTGAATATTGTAATATTTCTGATTCAGTAGCATTTTGATAGCCAAGTGTTATGATTGAAAAACCATACTGGGGCAAAGTTAAAAAATTAAACAAGCGCCTAATACATGGTTTTTACTCTGTACTTTGATCTGTAGATTTTCACTTGGAATGTGTAGATGGTGTAGGTCCTAGAAGAGGAGATCTGACACCTTGCTGCAGGCATGAGCAATTAAATGTCTGTCAGTACCTCTTGAAAGTATGTAACTAGAATTTTCATGCAGAAAAATAAAATTACTGAAATGACTGAGGGATAATTGAAATCTGTTTTCTTCTTTGAGGAAAACGCTCGGTTAAATTGTTCCACTAGTTTAGTTCTTTTCCAATGGATTTTGTGTTGTAGCCATTTTGTAGTAATTTTTTTTTTTTTAAATTTCCTCCTGCAGGTAGTTGTTCTGAGTTTCTCTTCAATGATAAATCTGTCAGCCGGTCTACTTACATATCTGAGCTTGAAAAAGTGGGCATACTTGTCAAAGCTAGGAATTTTCTTATTTTTCAGGTGAGCATTTGAGGTACTTCATAAAGGAAATATAAGCTTTAGAGATTTTTCATAGGAGTACACAGTTATCTGTTTGACAGAAAAAAAGGCACCCCTAGCTAATTTCAAGCCAATACATTTTTTCCTGACTTCAGCCAAGAATTAAAAGACTGCAGAATGGAAATAATGGAGTTTGTGTGTACGTAAGTGCACAGTTAAGAAAGAAGCTAATTGGAAGAAATTGAGTACTTGTGTTATTCAGAGTATATAAGAAAATGTGCATCTCCTTATAAATGTTTAGTGTATTGAATTCTAGGAGTGTTATAAATAGGAAAATACAATTTCATCTTAAAACACTCTTGTTAGTCAAGATGTATGAAAATGTATAGGATTTTTTTTTGTTAAGATTGAGAGATTGAAAATCCTACTGGGTTATTAGTTTGCAAGTATTTAGCAATATAGGTCAGAAATGCCATGTACTTATGATGAATATGTTTCACAGGATTGCCTTCCTTGCAGTTCCTGAGGAAAAATTCCCAAAGAAGAACTGATTTTTCCCTTTTACAGAAATCCTGTATATGTATTCTTATTGTGGTAATGGTTTCTATAATGAGGGCATTTACCCACTATACAAGTAGAATAAAATCCCAAAACATTTCCTATACTTTACTGAAAACGGTAATTCCTTCAGATCAGTGAAGATTTGAGCAGCTAACGCATGGACAAAAACTCTGCCCCCATTAACTTTGGGAGTTATGTAATATTCTATTGCATTGATTTCAGCTGATCTGCTTTTGAAATACTGAGGAGGGGGGTGTTAATTTTTTTTCATCGATAACGAGTTTGAGTTTCTTTAAAGAGGCTTAACAAGGTTTAGTTTTGACATTCTGATATACTGGTCACTGGTTTGTGCAGATCTGTTTAGTTTGAACATGTTTTTCATGGACTCTGACAGTCTAAAATTTTTATTCATGTCATTTAATTAGGTGAGAGGTGCCTAGGTAGTATTCCTTTTGTTACTAAACTTTGCCTTGGGTTTGAATCTAAAAGTATTTCTACCCAGTTCTGTTAAATATATCAGGAGATATATCTGTACTATATGCTTTCAGAGAAGAAAGTAATCATTAAATAACAGTGATCTACCGTGCTGCATCTTTTTTTTAAATTTTGTTTTAGGGAACAGTAGAATCAATTGCAATTAAGAAGCCAAGGGAGAGAACTCAACTTTTTGAACAAATCAGTAATTCATGGGAATACGCTGAAGAGTATGAACGAAAAAAGAAAAAAATGCAACAAGCAGAAGAGGATACACAGTTTAATTATAACAAGAAAAAAAGCGTTGCGGCAGAACGCAAACAGGCGAAGATGGAGAAAGAGGAGGTAAATCAAAGTTATTCCTATTTTGAATGTTATAATCTCAGATTTTGCATCTTTTATGAACTTAAATACAGCTTTTCTTAACAAAAAACCAAACAACTTCTGTTGTTTTTCATCTAGTATGTTTTTCAGTATGGTATACAATATAATAATATAGTATAATATGAAAGGATAGAGGAATACATGTAATAAAATCTAAATAAATGAAAGTGTAGATTTGCCAGTACAATTAATTGTTGACTTACATGTTTCAGTTTTATGATTAGTGCACATTACTGGAATTAGAGCTGGTGCTACATCATCTTATATCACTTTGGAATTGAAATTAGGCTGCTAGTGATAAAAAATCCTTTTTATAAACCATAAATAAATTTTAATGTTTGTAGGCAGAGCATTACCAGATGCTTATCAAGGAACTTGATGAAGAAAGGATACAGCTGCAGCTCTTCCGGCTTTATCACAATGAAAAAAACATTGACTTTGTGAAAAACAGTTTAGACGAAAAGAATATGGAGGCTAGTATCAAGAAAGACTCTCTTTCTAGAGCAGAAGATGCATTTAGAGGCAAGAAAAAAGTGCTTGGTGTACTAAACAGAGACCAGCAGCACATGGAAAGAGAAATCAAGTAGGTTTTACAATCAGGTTCTCTCATAGTTGAGTTAAAGCATAGTCTGCACTGGGAATTGCTTGGCAGATGTGCATTTCCTGTTGAAGCAGTTGAGTGATAGCCCAATGCTATGAAAGTCAGTTTGTAGCAGTTCAAGCAAGTAATATCTAAACATTGATTTCACCTCCACCACCATGCTCAGGTTGTCAGTAATATCATTACATGAATACTTCTTTGCTATTAATTTTTTTTAAGGTTATGTTTCACTTCTTAGATTCCTATTTTCAGTGGATTTAAAAAAAAAATCACCTGTTGGTATGAAACCTTGCAGTTGACAACTGATTATTTGTTTGCATGTGTGCTTGGGAGGGAGTTGTTCTTTTTTCTTTTCTTTCTTTTTTTGATGTGGATTTGTTGTTTTGGATGTGTTTTGTGGTTATTTCTTTGTTGGGTTTTGAGTTTGTTTTGGTTTTGTCTTGTGGTTTTTTTTCCAGGACACTAGAAGCATCACTGATTCAGCAGAGAGCCCTCTATATAAAAGCAAAGGAAAACACTTCCTACCAAATCAAGAAAGTCGAAATGTCTAAAAAATCTCTAAAGGACAAGGAGAAATCATGTGATAAGGAAAAGCAGAACATAAAAGAATTAGAGATGGAACTGAATGATATTGAGAAGGCGTGGAGAATGTTTGAGAAGAAAACCGAAGAGAAACTGCAGAAAGCAGTACATATTGAGCTGAGAGAAAGTCAGGTGAATTGTGGGGGCAAAAAATACTGTTTACTAGTGAAGCCCTAAACTTCTCACTGGTGACAGAGGAACCATTGTTTCCCCAGTAACTTGTAGTTTCTAGTAATCTTTTTGCTGTTGACCTCAAACAAAAACAAAATTGTAACTTTTATTTAGAGACCGTTTCATCAGATGAAGAGAAATGATGATGCAGCCTCTTGAGGGATTGGATTATCTCCTTTCTGGGAGTAGGCAGGGAGGACGGGGAAGTCAGATCTGACAGAAGTTCCAAATGTGGAACACTTCTAGGAAGTAAATCTAAGCTGCATAGAGATTTGAAAGTTTACAGTTGTGAGATTGGAAATGGTAAGCATCTCTTATAGGCTGAGATACTTAAGGCCTTCTTTGCCTCAGTCTTTAGTAGGAAAACCAGCAGTACTCTGGATACCCAGTCCCCTGAGTGGGAAGACAGGGATGGAAAGCACAGTGAAGCCCCCACAATCCATGAAGAGGTGGATAGACATAGACATAGACATGTGTATTATGTCTTAGACATACACAAGTCTATGGGGCCAGA
>NW_010184398.1:4984-5928 GCF_000695765.1 Mesitornis unicolor | reverse complement strand
ACCCCAACCCTTGCCAGCAGAGGAATGATTGAGGATTGAGAAAAAGCTTTCAATGCACATCTAACATCAGCATAAACTGCAGAAGCATCAGGTAAACACCTCCCTCTAAAAGCCTGCTTTCTTACCATAACTTCTGGTGCTTTACTTACTGTTGGTTGTGTCAAAGGTGACGACTATGCCCTAGGGGAAAGCAAAGCAATCTAGTGTGGAGAGGAAAGCCATCTGTGCCGTTAAGGGTAAGCTATGAAGTTGCAAGAATTCTTTCTGAATATAAAATGAAAAAATGTTTATAAATTGTATGAAATGAAAACAAAACAAACAAACAAAAATCACATGTTGGGGCTCCAGATAAAAAACACTCTTAGACACCACAGAAGCCAAATGCAGCTGGGATTTGCTTTTTGGTGTGTTCAATAGCTACTTGAAACCTATGCTGCACGGGTATGTGTTCTCAACTACCTCCACACAGTATTTTTGATTTGTTGGTTGGTTTTAGGAAAAAAGCTACCATACAGTGGTCTATTTTTTTGGCATCTGTAGCAAATTACACTAAGCAAAATCAGAGGGTAAAAACAAGGTAACAGATTTACTTCTAACAGTTTAAGAAGAGGGGAGTTTTCAGAGGCTGCAAACTAGTATTTGCCTGACAATTAGATTTCCTTAAAAATGCATTTTAAGTGAAGGTTCATTTCCCAAGTGAATAACAATGTATGTACCAATTTATGGTGGAATTAATCAGTACGCCTTTCCATAGCCAAAACTCTTCTTAAAACTGATTAGGAAATGCTGTAAGATGCAGTTTATAAGCTCCTGTGCAAACACTAGATACAAATTCTGATTGTGTATTTTTAAAAACAAATCACTATATATATAGACAAGATGCAAAATCAGGCAGAGAAAATCTTTAACTACAGTGCACACATCCCGAAAGATATAAATGGACA
>NW_010184398.1:0-4953 GCF_000695765.1 Mesitornis unicolor | reverse complement strand
AGGAATAAGGAAAATAAAGATGTGGTATGTGCATTTGCTCATTTTAAAACTGTGGATTGCTGTAACTGTTTTCAATCTGCTGAAGTTAAGTTAGTCCCTTTGGACCAAATTCTGCTTCTCTTATTCACATGTATAAACTTACTTAAAAGACTTTTTGACAGTAAGGTAAGCAGAATTTGGCCTTTTCAACACAAGCTGCGGGGGCAAAGAGACTGTAAGAAGCCAACTGAGAAAGGATTTAATGTGTTTGACTTTATCACGAGCCTAAAGAAGAGGAACATTACAAATAAGTCTCCACGTACAAATATAAGGCAAGCTAAAATCAATGTGGAGCTGCAACACATTTTTTTAGTTCATTTTATGTTTTATGTTTATCATTTCAATAGTTAAAGTAAAAAATATAAGAGGAAATTCTCTGTGTTTAACTTTGAGGAAAGTACACTATAAAATAGAGCCCCTACTGGTGTTCATTAGTTTTAACAAAGAGTCTGGTCGTAGGTTAATACTAGTAGACGATATTGTAGCCCACCACATGCTTACAGTTGTCACTGTGAAACTAGTGCAGACAAGTCTATGTCTAAAAGAATAAGAATTAAAAGAAAAAAACAATGCTTTCGTACTGCAATTATTTTGCAGAGAGAATCATATTGTATCCACATGTACCATAGAAAGGACTTTATTTTCTTAATCACAAAGCCACCAAAGCTCTTTGCAAAATAGTTTTTATTTTACAGAACATTTGCATGACTACTACTATTAACTATGCTCTTATAAAATTGGAAGAAATAGTATCTTCAAACTCAATAAAGAGCAAAATGAAAACCAATATTTAGTTTGCTCTAGTAGAATATCTAAAGCTGCACTTCCTATCTGAAAAGTCTAAGCCTTTGGCATTCTAAGGGAGTCATGTGGAGTCACAAATGCATTAAGTAAAGAGTCTTTGATTTGTAAAGTGTAACAGTGATCCAGACAATCTCACTGACATGAGAAAAAAATTACAGAAAATGAGGTAAAGAATGTGTCCTCATCAGTCCTTCCTGATTTATCTCAGCCTAATTTTGTTGAAATCAATAGAGATTTGACAATTTCCTCTCTTTCAGTCCTCCCTCAGTTAAATTTACAGAATTGTGCCATTGATCCTGTAGGGGCTGGTAGGACAAGGGCTCTGTCAGGATGCACCACAGTCTGACTTCTCATTCATGGCATGATAGTGCCCCAATCACTGGTGACTTACCACAAACACCTCAAGTCATCTTGAGGAGAGAGGTATGGATATTGTTCTTCAGCCTCCACATCCTTCACCACTCTGGTTTTATTTAAATCTGTGCAGCAGTTATTGCCTTACCTTTCATCAGCAAGGGCAGAATACCACCCCAATCTCATAGTGAATCTGTTTCAGTGATTTAATTCTGGAGATTAAGGTAAGTATGTACGAATCAAACTGGTGAATTCAAAATGTCAGCTTCTAGCAATACAGACATCACCAGCAGTCAGGGTCTTCTTTTGGTTGTTTTTTTTTCTCTTTACTTAATCATCTAACTGTAAAAGCTATCAAGTTTATACATTCAAGAGTGACTTAAATTTACCTCTGCTTTGCAATATATACAAGATTGCCTGAAGTAATTGATACCAAAAACCTCCAAAACATAGTTGTTAATTATTTGTACATATGCTTTATATATCTGATTGATGATATCACTGATTTTTCTAAAAATTTTTCAGTACATTTGTTTCAAATTTTTACAACTTAACAAAACGTGCTAGATGAATGGAAAAAAATCTCTTCTGTTTTGAATGGTGCTTACTACTTTAAGGCCACGGATCTTATGACCGTTGTGATTAGAAACAGAGACTCACATCTTTCTGTTTCTAAGGTGCTTTGCAAATGTTATCTCAGTATAAATAAACTTGTTTAAAAGCAGATTGGACTAATCTAGCTGCTAGATGTATATGAACCAGTGCAATTTTTCTTCACTTAAGCATGAGTTGAGGTTTTTTCCCTTTTAGAAAATGTTGCATTCCCTATTCCTTGAACTGAACAGTGAATTTCCACTGCCTGTTAGCTTGCGGACTCTGAATGTTTAGTCTGTAATTCTATACTGTTATTTACATGCTCAAAATGAAGGGTTTATTTAAAATGTATGTATTTAAGACCACTTCAAACAACTTGTCTTCAGCAAATCTCACGGTTGTATCTAAACTCAGTAGTACAGTCAGATGACCTGTGGAGTAAGATGTGTGTTGAACTATTTTGAGCTTAACAACTCTACTGGTTTAAAGTGCAAAAACTTCAAAAGTGCAAAGCTAAGCTTGTCAAAGCTCAATGCTATTATGCTACACCATCAATCCTTATGATCCTGTTTAGTTTAGGTAATTCAGTGAAATTTATTACCAAGTCACAATTGTTACCTTGTGAGTTACTTCAGAAAGTCATATTGTAAAATTGATCAAGACTCTTGTGAATGATATGTATAGGTAAAAATACACTCACTTTCAACACACTGTTTATATAAAATGTTTGGCAGAGTCCCAATTTAACCAGAATAGACACAACTCTTCACAACTCTTTCATATTATCCAGCACTGGAACAGGCTCCCAAGAGAGGTTGTGGAGTCTCCTTCTCTGGAGACATTCAAAACCCACCTGGATGCGTTCCTGTGTGACCCAGTCTAGGTGATCCTGCTCTGGCAGGGGGGTTGGACTGGATGATCTATTGAGGTCCCTTCCAACTCCTAATATTCTGTGATCCTTTTAATTTCATAACTTTTTTCCTCAGAAAAATTGATGCTTAGCAATTGTTGACAATTTGACAGAAAGCTCAATGTGTAATAAGATGGAAGGTACCAGAGTACTCTACTCAAGTTGAAGCCACCTAAAAGAAAGTGAGGCTCTCTGTGAACTTGAATGCCATGCAACTTGGCAAGCTAAAGTATTCCACAAAGAGGGATTTTTAATTTTTTAAACTGCAAATCGTCTATCAAGCAAATATATCACTTGATCAGTTACGAGGAAAAGACAAATACAGAATGATCAACAAATAGTTTCCAATTTTAGAACAGCTTAAAAGAACAAGACTTCAAATCTGAAACCTGCAAGTCACCTGGTGGAGAAGAAAAACTGCTGATTTGTGAGGAAGCTTCTCTGAGACAGAAATTGGATCTCTCACTTTTGAACATAGAATGAAAGTTAAACCAACACAAGAAGAAACTTAATAGGTCTTAAAAAGACACTCTGAACACAGGTTCCCTCCCGTGACTTTAAAACTCTGCACATGAGTAGTGACCCAGTTAGTAAGGTTCCTTTTATACATTTCAGATTTCAAAGCTCTGTTTGATTTCTTCCAGTACAAACCAAAATCCATCAAAATTCTGAGCTTCTCTTCAAATTTAGACTGCTTACGAAGAAAGTATATTTGCTGAATTTTCAAGAGCATGAAAAGAATATCCTTCTGAGTTTCTTCCTAATTAAGAAGATGGCAAAAGAGGGCTTAATTTGCAATCTAGGAGATAGCTAAGAATTGCGAACACAGAAACATTCAAACAAATGCAGAGTTCTATCAAAAACTTTTATCACTAACCCGAGAGAAGGCAAAAATAACAATTCAGAACCTTGTGTGACATTGAGAATCTCTGCTAGCAATTCTTTCTAGTGGCAGTAAAAATGTAATTTGATTTTGAAATAAATTAGTTAGTTTAAAGAATTAGGTGGAGGAATGGCAGAAAAATTACATGCAAGATAAAAAACATTTGGAAGCAGTAACAGTTTAATTCGTTTATCCTTTAGACTTTTGTCCTTTATAATTTCAAAATCTTATTATTTAAAAGGTAAAGCACATAAAAACCACTAGTTTTTAATAACTTTTGAAACTGTCTTTTGAAACAAATCTTCAGTAAGACTTAAGGTTCCAACACTTCCATGTTTTACATGCATGCCTGAATTTAGAAGAGTAATCCTTTTGAGGTCAATGTGTATAATCTTAAAGTTCTTGTTTTACAGGTGCTGTTGAAATCTTGTTCCAATCTTGATAAAACTCTGCCTGTACTCAACAGCATGTACAATTTACCATCAAAACCAGTACATGAATATTGCTACCATAGTGTGTAGATGAGATCCTATAGCACAGACAACTTACAGAGAATATATTCCCATTATTAAATAACACTGCATGGCTCTTCTTGACAATTACATTTTAAAATAATACCATAAGTGTGTCTTAAAGTAGTCATATTTTCAAAGAAAAAATACTGTTTACAACTGTATTATGATTTGTAAAAATGTATGAGAACATGGAAACAGTAACTACTGGAAAGAAAGCAATAACAGAAAATATCCTTAAAATAGACTGATATGCATGAATTCTCATAGTGGATATAATGAAACTAACTCCACCGCCAAACTGTAAGAGCCATTTAGAAGATCAAAGAAATTTTGCATCATCAAAAATGGTGGAAAATTAGAGTTCTGCTTCCTGTTGGAATGTTTTCCCATTTGTGACTGTAGCATTTGTATTCTAAAAATTTTTAACCTCTTCTGATTTATATCAGAAAAATATTCAAGGAACTTGATTAGGCTACTTCATCCTCTCCCTACCCACCTGTCCCCACGTTAAAAGGTGTTGGGGATAGCAGGCAGAAATACTAGCTGTACAGCAAAGGTAAATGTTTGGCAGGAACTACAAACATCTGGGACCAGGTACAAAACTATATGGCATTTGTGATAAAGCCAGAATAATTGACAGCTACATTAGATTATTAGTGAATGCCAGGTAGATGTCTGCTATGTTTAAACTAGTAAGTTCAAAAGATTCCATAAGCCACAGTTATCCCAACCCTAGTAGGCAACCTATGTTTCAGAATTTATTCTGATTGTATGCTGACAAATCAAGTCATCATGTTAAGAATTACACAGTGAATTAAAAATACCTTTCTATTACTTATGTACACAGTTTAAAT
>NW_010184397.1:0-781 GCF_000695765.1 Mesitornis unicolor | reverse complement strand
ATTTGCATAATTTAGGCTTTCACATATGATCAATTATGGTGTGGAGAAATGGCATGCCACAGCCATGGTGTGGCTGCGGTTAATGCGGGAGGATTGCTCTTGTCCAGTTCTGCAGTGAAATGCAATCGGTTACTGCAAGCAGAATAAAGTTCTCTTTATAACTAAAACTACCTTTCCTTGTCTTTTTTTTTTTTAAATAAAAATGTTTTGAGGCATAGCACTGCTTAATCTTTTATGGTTCCAAGTTGACTTTGAAGGTCTGGACCTCTGTTGGTTTTTTTTCTACAATAGCTCTGGATTTACTCCAGAGAAATCACAAGTAGGTTGAGGATCATAGGGGGCTACTTTTTCCTCATCTTAGCTTTTCACTATTTATCACAGTTAGCATGATTTCCTATGCTATAAAGCTGAATGATGAATCCCAGGACTTTTCTTGGAGTCATATGTCCTTTCTTCTAGTTCCAAGTATTTCTGACTACAGAAAGCTTTTTTTTTTCCTGCTGGCAGGGGGATACAAAGATGACCTTTGCAGGTCTTTAACAAGCTGTCTGAAGGAACTCCTCTAGTTTTTATCTACCCTCTGGCAGTAGGGTGCCAGCTAACGCTGCAATGTTTATTACTTTGTACATTCTGCCCTTCTTTTGGACTGCCCCTGAGCAGGCAGGCAGGGAGGGAGCAGGAGGCACATCATCTCTGCCATGGCAGTCACCTATCAGGCCTATTTCCACAGAAATATTAATAGTTCCTTGGGTATTAAGATTAGTTCCAGGAAGTCATTTCC
>NW_010184396.1:371-3560 GCF_000695765.1 Mesitornis unicolor | reverse complement strand
CCAACTCCTGAGATTCTGTGATTCTGTGAGGATGGGAAAGAAGAAGCTGAATCAAAAGCAAGAGGAACAGGGAGAAAATGAGGAAGCAAGACCTTTCCCTTTCAGCACGGTCAAACTGCTGATTTGTTTCGCTCATGAAGTGAACTTTCATCTCCAGATTTAATACAGCTGCTGTTCACTAGGTCAGCAGATTATTTTAATTTATTCTCAGGTATTTTTTTCTAAATTATTTGGTCTCTTCAAGAAATAGCAGAGGTAGAAAACCTTTCCTCAGTTATGCTAGCTTTTTATATATTTTGATGACTAAAATTACAAAAACTGAAGAGATAACTAAAACTCAATGGAATATTTTTCCTGCAATTATGATGACTTGTAGTGTATTTTCTTTCAAAAGGATAAAATTGTAAAACTGTTTCCATTGCTTTTTTTGAGAATTTTTATGTTTGCATGTTTAACTGTGTAAATGTCGACAAAGAAATAAGTATTTCTGATCATAACCATGGTAAAATACTGATAGTTGTTTCCCACACACTGCTCAGTTGACATGCAAAATTCCTTCCTCAATGGAATCCTTAAATGCACAGGTATTCTTTCATGTACTAGTCTGGCTTTTTCTTCTTAGATATGACTTTAGTAGGTTAGCAGTAATTCAGAAATGTTTGTTTCCATTGCAAAGAAATGGAAATATTTTTTATGCATTTAGTGGAGAATATAGGATTTGCATTTGGTGCTAACTCTGTGCATAGGCTTTTGGTTGAGTAAGCTTTTTTTTAGTGCATATGATTTGCTTGAAGTTTTACACTTATAATTTCTAATTCCACTTTCACCACTGCAAGCAAAATAGAGAGTGCTATAAAGTTAGGTAACAGTGACTAAATGTAATTAAATATTTCTACAAAATTATCTTCCGGTATCAAAGAAGATATATATGTCTCTTATTTCTAGTACTATCTCTTGGCCCTGTCGATGGTCATAGACATTGTGCAAAAGCAATGTGTTTTTTAGAGTAACACATTTTTAGACTAACTAAGGCTTTGGTCTGAAAATAAAAAAAGTATTGTTCATTTTGCTGTAGCCTTTTGCACTATAATTTCTGGATTCAGTAGTGGTCTTGGTCTGTGACTCAAACAGGAAATTTGGCTGCAATACTAGTGAGCTGGTGTCAACTGATTTCACTTCTTATCTATCCAGAACCTGCATGCATGTTACTTAATTCATGGAAAACATATTTATTATAGCTGGTCATGAGGGAAGCATGATGAATCAGTTAACCAAAGTTGAAAAAAATAAAGGGGGGGAAGCAGAAATGAAAGAGAACAATCCTTTCTAAGGATGAAAAGAAACTCCAAGGTGTAAGATTCAGTTCTTTCTACTTCCTTTAGACTCCTTTTGTACTGATTCTCAGAAGAAAAAATAAAAAAGAAAAAAATAAATAAATCATTTCTTTTTTTTTCTCTTCTGAGAATCAGTGCAATTTGAGTTTGGAATTAAACAACATACAGAAATTAAGTCCTTAGAGATACATGGATACAGTGTTAATTCCTTTGTGTAATCAGAAATACATGCAAGAGAATTAAAGAAGTGGTTGAAATCAGCTATAAAAGGGTTTATTCCTGCTAAGAAGGCTTTCTGTTCTCACATCTTTGTTGTACAGGCTGTAGTTACAAATGCAGAGAAGAGATTTTCCACTCCATTTCTCTCATCTCAGATTGCAGGTCTATTGCATATCTGACTGCTAAAGTGAGGATTGTTGGAAGTAGGTATTTGAACATCTCATCCTCCCAGCCTTTTCTGTCCCTGAGATTTTATTCTTTTTTCTTTTTCTTTTTCTTTTTCTTTTTCTTTTTCCTTTTTCTTTTTCTTTTTCTTTTTTCTTTTTCTTTTTCTTTTTCTTTTTCTTTTTCCTTTTCCTTTTTCTTTTTCTTTTTCTTTTTTTCTTTTTCTTTTTCTTTTTCTTTTTCTTTTTTTCTTTGCTGTTAGTCCTTCCTGCTATACCCATAGTTTTGATGGTCTTTAGACTCATGGTCGACTGATTACTGGGACATACTGTGATATTCTTACTAGCAGTGCCAGTCACTTGAGCCTACCTGCTAACAAGTTGAAAAGAACTCAACAAAAGTTCCTGTTTTGACAGAGGTATTCAAAAAACTTGCCAAGCTGCACCTTAGCTGTCTGCATAAGAATGCTGAAAAATATGACAAGACTTAAAATGAAATTAATATACAGTAGCCCAGAGGCCTCTGCCACAAATCTTCCCCTGCAAAAGCACATTCTCTGCCAAACAGGTTTTACAGAAAATGCTGACCTGTCTGCATCTTTCTATCTTGCATGATAGAAAAATGAAAATGTCAGAAGAACTTGCCTATTAGAGCTGCTGTCTGCTGTGCTGTGCTGGGTGGCAGTTCTTATAATTTGGACCCATTTATGCTGCTTGCAAGGAGCGAGATTGCCCAGTGGACTCAAATAACGGAAGTTGTAAGGGAGTTGGATAGCAGCACGACTGAAAAAAAAGAAAGCTTGAAAAGTCTTCAGTGCAGAGTCTGGCACATAGAGGGTATGCATATTCTTATAAGCTCAGAGAACGAAGCTAAATATAGGGAAAGTTAGGTAGATAGGAAGAGATTTGGAGTTTAAGCAAAACTCAGGAGTTCAACATTTAATTTTAATTAAATAATATAATGATTGATTGGAATTAAAATACAAACTACTGTGTATGTTGATGAGAAGATGATTGAATTTAAATGTTCTTGAGATATTTTCAAGAACTGCTAATGGCTAATCATGTCCGAGAAAGGCTGGATGAAAGTAGCTGTCTTTTTTTTTAAGTATCAAGAGCATTTCATCTAATCCTAAGAATCAAGTGTGAATGAAAACTGTTATGTATAGAAAGTTCTGAAGTAAGAATTCATGTAAATTGGTGTTTCTGGGTCATTCCTTCCTAGGCAAAGCGAGTAATTTTTGATGGAGGTAGCATATTAACCAAATAGAATTGCTTTACAGGCCACATTAAATAGAGGATTTGAGATCAGTGAGAGCTGGATGGTTGCAGTCCTTCAATCCAAAAAGCTTGCTGTGGTCCACTCAACTTTTGAACCCACCCTTTGGTGTCTAATCCGTTGTCCAAACTGTCACTCTGGGGATTGAATAGTTGAGCAGTCAGTGACCAAAGGACCATCCATAACAGAATGG
>NW_010184396.1:0-345 GCF_000695765.1 Mesitornis unicolor | reverse complement strand
ATGCCAAACTCACCACTGATGTATAATACCTATGAACAAGATCTTACATCTCTTCTCTGAATGTTCTGGGAGTCTGGAGAACTTGGAAATTATGTTACTTGGAAGGAGAGCCAACTTTTCTTCGTTTTGAGTGTTCACAGGTTGACCTTTCTGTTCAGTTCCTGTAATTTTCTCAGTTCCTTGCTTGTAATGTTTTCACTTAATTCAGCAGTTTTTTTACATCTCTGAGCTATAATTCTATTTTCTTTATCTCCTCCAGTCTTGATTAAGAAGTCATAAATCACTGTGACATCTTTTCTTTGTCTTATTACATATTGGGTTCACAGAATCACAGAATCACAGAAT
>NW_010184395.1:382-870 GCF_000695765.1 Mesitornis unicolor | reverse complement strand
GAGCGGCGCGGCTGGAGGAAAGCCGCAGCGACCAAGGGTCAGAGCCCGGGGATGGCGCCGCGCTCCGCAGGGGGCATAGCCGGGGGCGGGGGAGGGCACAGCGGCAGCAAACCAGCGCACCGAGGCCTGCAAAGAGCCGGTGTCAGGCTTAGCTGCAGGTAGGCAGGGGCAACCGCACGCCTCAGCAGGGTGACTATAGAAACATAGGACCGGATCCAGGCGAAGTTAGTGAAAGCTTGGGCTTGACACAAACAGAAATGTTAATACGGCGACGGCTAAGTTTGTTTGTTTGTTTCTTTCTTTCATTTTCTTTTTCTTTAAGAAATGGGAACGTGAAAAAGTTTAGACCACGAGGTGATTATAAAAACCAATCTAGCGAATTTTAGAGAGAGACCCACTTCGCAATTTTACACCGAGGAGCAAAATATTCCGGCGAAGTCTGAGGTCATCCCCGACAATGGAGCAATGTTCGCTCCCTGTTTAATATA
>NW_010184395.1:0-351 GCF_000695765.1 Mesitornis unicolor | reverse complement strand
GGGGGAAATGAAGGGAAAACCAAGCTAGCACCTATAGTGCCAAAGGAAAAAAAATCAAATTACTACATCATATTTTAGGGCTATTTTGCAGGACACTTTTCAAAAATAGCCCCATATTTAATTGTATCTCCAATGATTTTCTCTGCGCAAGTGCTAGTTAATAGTAAGGAGGAAACGGGGATCCTACTGAGTGTTTACATTCTGATGTCTTAAAAAAAATAATTTCCTTATGTGTTAATCGCTCATCTGGGACTGCAAGCCACCAATATGGACTAACTTTCAATTAACATGTTGACCTGCCGAAGAAGCAAACTCTCTCTCAAAAAAAAAAAGAATAAATAAATAAATAAA
>NW_010184394.1:0-1767 GCF_000695765.1 Mesitornis unicolor | reverse complement strand
AGTTCTATTTAGCTCAAACCAGGACAGTATCCTTAAATCATTCCATGAGCTGAACACGGGGCCAGCATACGGCACTTTGCCCAGGTGTGAGCCTTCAGCAGCTGACAGCTGAGTGCTGGGATTGGGGTTCGTGCCTGTGGCCAGGCAGGCTCCTACTGGGGACGGGAGACTGCAGGTCCACGGTGCAAACCAGCCAACGTTTGCAAGGGTTCAGGTGCGGTCTCACCGTTTGCAGTCGTCTTCTCGGTTCTGCTCAGAACATGCAAAAACTTTCAATAGGGACACAGATGGCCGCTCAGGGCCGAAGGCTTGCATAAGCAGTTATTTGCACATACAAATGTACAGCAGCCTAAAAAGTATCCGTCCGCACACGTGATTATCTGCCAGTGTTTGCACGTGCATCCCTCATAAATGTAACGTAGGAGCTCAGCCCTCAGAAGTCTCAAAGCTTTCAATCAGGCATTGAATTGGCAATTCCAAGATAAAAGAAAACTGGAGTATAATCATTTCTGAACCGCAACAACAAATTACACTTATGAAAGCACTTGGCCCTGTGTGTCCATCTGTCCCCATTGAAAGCGTCCGCGTTTTACAAGCGGAGTGGACGTGCGAGTTGGTTTTCGCATCGCCCTGCGTGAGTGTGAGTGACGGGAACCACGGTCCAGCAGTCAGGGCACCAGACTGAGACTCGCAGACATCAAATTCAGTTTCCAGTTCTGCCATTGGCTTCCTGCACAACCTGATAAGGCACCGAAGTTGCCCCATGTCTCCATTTCCTAACCATGGGCCGGATCTCTTTGGACATCCATTTTCTGTCCTGCTTTTTTGGGTTGTGAGCTATCCCAGGGCTAGGCCTGTCTCTTCCCAGGTAGGTACAGCGTAACACACTGGCACTGACATTGGCTGAGGACCGTACTTACTACATAACAGAAGAGCAACAGCGAGCCGAGTTGTATTTGACTCCTCCTCACCTCTCTAACTGTGCCCCTCTCTCACTCTCCTTGTTGCCAGACTTTTTTTGAAGGACTGCCTAAATTCACGCTACCTGGATTCCCTGTTGCAGATCAAACCCGAGGTGAGAGACATGATGCTTGATGACATTTATAAGCCTTACAAAAACACCTGAGCCAAGGAAAAAACAAAACACTGACATAAAATACTATCCTCCAGTTAATTCGCCTCATGTCCTGCTGTGGGACCAGTGCCATGCACCCAAGAGCCAGAGCCGCACCTTGTGCCGGGGCTCCTGCGCCTTCAATGCCTCCGGATTTTCTGCGGTTCACTCACACCTCCCTGCAAACCAGGCCTGACAAACATGAGCTCGTTCTAATAAACAACGTAAATCAAACGACCATCTCTAAAGAAAAGGCTGACGTGTGTAAATCCAGGGTCTGCAGGCAGCAGACACCTGTCAGTGCCCAGGCCCAGCCCCTTCCCGGATCCGCCGCGCGCAGGAGCCGTCTCTGCGCGGTACCAAATCAGGCTGCGCACGCAGCTGTGGATGCACAAACACTGCCCTCCCCAGCTCCAAACTGCAGCTCCAGAGGAAGAAAGACACGAGATCTCCTATCCTCCAAATCCAGCCCCCAGATCTGCGGTCCTGCTTGGAGTCCACACCGTGCAGATACCAAAAGGGCAAATACACTACGCATACCCTATCTGGTTGCTCAAAAATACATGGCTGGCTTTATTTGGAGAGATTTTCATTTGGCATTATTGTAAAATAATCAGTGGAAAGAGAGGAAAAGAGAGAAAGACAGGGAAATA
>NW_010184393.1:0-6222 GCF_000695765.1 Mesitornis unicolor | reverse complement strand
CACTCCTCTCCAAGCCTGTAGCGCCGCTCTTGTTTCATTTAAAGGATCTACTTTCCAATTTGTGTTTGGATTATTATCTATAGGAACAACATGTCTCATGTTAGGCATCTGCATGTTATTTCTGAAGGTTTCCTAATATTTACAGATATCCCAACCATTTGCACTGCAGCAAGGAAATGGATATTGCTTATTCTTATGATAAAATGACTCCATTCATTTGGCCAGCTCCATTAAAAATGAGTTTAAATTAATCTAATATCATACTAAGAGCAGCAAGGAATGTCATTAACAGGGCACGTTGCCAGCTGACTCCCCTGATCTTTTTTCTTTTTTTCCTTTTTATTGTTTTTAAGAAAAAAGAACACAATGAATATCATAGTCCATTTGTTCTTGAGCCCCTTGAACTGACTTACTCTGTATTGACAGCTGTATATGCACGGTTAACTCTTTCAAACCAGCTGGCAAAAGCCTCTGCAAGGCATTATGTTATGAAAGACCAGGCCTAACCAATGACCCAGTCATCTGACCAGCACCTGGCTGTACGACGACAGTGAAAAAAGAGTTCTGTTGAAAACCAGAGCATCATCCTCTGATGAATAACTGGCTACACAGTGACAAAGATGCTCTGAGAAGGGCTCAGTAAGTGCTCAGTTTGACACTTCATCAACCTGTCACCTCAAACATGGATGCTTGCACAGGTGAGCCTGTCAGAATGCTAGCATGGCACTAAAGTGTGTGTTCTGGCTGTGGTTGAGACTGTCTTTGCATTGCTACTGCAGAAAAGAGAGGCAGAGTAGCCCATCACAGCTGTGTGCACCATCCTGCTGTGTCACATGAAGTGCTGCATTCTCAGGTTTGTACGCACAGCATCTGTAGAGGCTGAGTAAAAACAACTGGATTTGGCCTTCACTGAGTAGGGCATGAAGGTACCTGACTATCACACATAAGCCTGCAATTGTGATTAGGAAAAGCACTAATGGAAACTTCCCTCATTCCTATCAATAGCCTATCTGCCTCAGGTTCTCTGTGATAATAATAATAATGGAGTTTCTAATGGCATTAGTCATTCCTTTATATTCAGGGAGTTTTGACTAGTAAAGGTATAAAAATAAACAAGATGCAGTACTGATAAGCAGTAGGTAACAATTTTCTATACTATTCCTCTGTACACATTTTCACTGCAACTGTCACTATAAGAAAGAACTATATAATCAAGGCACACGTAAGTAAACAGCACAGAATAAACACAACAACCCTCTTACTGCAAGATATACAACTTGTACTTATTGAAGTGTAAAAAGTGTACTGAACACTAAGGAACAAATCACCTGCAGTAAGATAAATTGTTTTTCTTCCTATGATATGGTTCCACATGGTGTGGTGACTCAAGAGGAGGGAGGGAGGGAGGAAGGAAGGTAGAAGAAATAGAAAGAGGAGGAAAGAACACAACTCTCCATCACAAGAGGAGAATGAAACACATAAAATAGTGGAAAGGCACCCTAACTAGGAAATTCAGTTTTAAGACACTTCTAGTGCAGTAGGAGGTCCCTGATCTTAATCCATTCAGTGATTTCAAGGTTAGACACTAAGGGTCCTTCTAGTCACCCAAAATGGGCATAGTTTTCAGGTAGCACTTGAAGACAGATGGTCTCAATTGCTCACTGAACCTTTCAGCACCTAAATTTCAGGCAAGTCTCAATTCAGACAGAGTTCTGTTCTTAGTCTGTTGATGCACAATATTGAAAGGGACTGTGACTACATGAAAGACTGTTAACTCCAGAACAAAAGAAAATTAACCTGACTTCTAGAGAGATGCATGTGTTACATGGAAAGAGATTCAATAAAAGCATATTGCCTAGTACAACTGAATTCTGCTTTCTAATAACTGTGTTGTTTCTCTTCAAAGTTTGCTATTGGGTTCAAGCTGGTGGGCCACATAGTTCAAATGCTCTGTCAAATGTATCCATGTGGTGCATGTGTACATTTATACTGTGCTACATAATAATGTAAAAATTAGAAGCTGATCTCAAAATCTAATTTGTTAGGAAGCACAGAAAAAAAATAAACTAAAACAGTTCTGCGGACCTCAGGAGTGGTAGGAAAGGACAGAGTCTGGAAAATAAACCTTATAAATGTACTTAGCTAGCTGTCTCCCCCAGCTACATAAGATTTCTGTGGGAGTTTCTTAGCAAAATACTTGCTGTTTTTGAGGAGTCAAGGAAGTCAAGGAAAAGTTACTAAAAGAACTGGATGAATAAGATTATAAAGAATAAAATTTATTATAAAGAATAAAATTTGAATATAGCATTCAGGAGAGAATCACTAGAACATGTACTTCCATGTGCACAACTAGCTAAAGACCCCTAGCGTTAAAGCAAACCACCAGTGTCTGTAATCTCTCCTAAGAATTCATATTGTTCAAGTCTAGTTCAAGCAAGACAATCTGGCATATCTTATTTCATATCTAGCACTTACATGCATGAATTTGATGAAGAGCTCGTACAGAGTTCCAGTATTAGTCAGGAAACACATCACTTCCTCTGTCACCGGTATTGGCTGAATTCTGCTGCTTCTCAGAGGGTGGTTCTTGTAATTTCTATTTGATTTGGGCAGTGTCATGGGACAGGAAATAATACTGAAGTGACTACTGTTCCTGCAGTACTAGAGACAGCAAAACAGGCTTTTCTGAGCAGTTTGTGACTACTAGATCACAGCCTGCTTTCGTTAAATACTATGCACAGAATGGAAGTCCTCTTATAAAGCATCACTAATTTGGTTGGGATTGCATAAGCCTATGGCACCACCTATCTGCAAATACTTGGTTTTTATTTTTTCACTTCAGAAAACACTTTTTTAATCAGCGCTCAGCTTTAATTCAGCTTGCACTAAATTAAGAAGCAGACTAAGTATTTACTACAAATTTACTTATCATCTGATCTATGGTTTCCCAGGTTATATTGACTTATCTCACTGATCTGTTATAGAATGGCACATGAGTGCTTAGTTCTGTGCACTGAGATGGTAGGAAGAACTCAGCTGTCTAGGGCTCACTTCTAAGTACAAGACTGCTCATCTGAGCCAAGGGTCTAACTCATATTTCTTCCTTCTGAACCAGAACACATGCTAAAGATATTTGTCTGCTAAATCACAAAATACTGTCATCTTCCCAAAGAGAAAAAAGAATTAGGAATCTAAAACACACCACAAAAAAAAAATAATACTTATTTTACAGTAGGAAATACAGCTGCACTTAAAACAAAAATGTTGACAAAGAAGAGTACCAAACTGCTGTTTTGTCAAAACTAGAAGTATTGGTTTCTTTGGATCAAATTTGGCAGTTTCAACTTCCCAGAAAGGAGTAAAAAATACCAAGTTTCCTAAATGTTCTCTTCCTTTCTGCAACTTCTCAAAAACATGGCAAATATATTTTTGTCTAAAAACAAAAACTATTCATATTTTTCAAGTTCAAATGAAAAAGTAAACATGGAAATGAAACAGTTCCCTTAACAGGGAGGTCTAAAGAAACATTCTTACTCTATACTAAATGGTAGTTTGTCTATTTACTTTCAATAGATATTCGTTTCTGCGTTAATTGAAACCAGTGTGCCTTCTTACAGCCAATGCACAAAATTCAATACCCTGTTATTTAGCCAGCTCCACAGAGGAGGCTGGAGACACATTAAGATGTATTAATATCTTCATTGCTCTTGATATGTTTCCCAGAAATCCTGGCATAAAAGAAGTAGAATTTGACATTTACAAAATGGGTCTTTTATGAACTTGGTGACCTTGGATAGACTTACAGTCAGAAAAGATGCTTGAGTTGTAATGGAAAGGTCCTTATGACTGAGTGATCATTATACCATTAATAGTTATTATATTTGGTGAAAGAACAGAAAGCTGATGTTTTTCATTGTCAATGTTCATCTCGGGCAGAGTTCAGAAAAATGCCTTCAAGGAAGATGCAGTACATGCTTTAGAGAACAGAGAATAGTTTGAGACTGCTTTTTCTTAGGGATGGCATTTCAGATGTGTCACCTTCATTGTCTCTTTGTAATATGGATGCAAGATTCACTTATACCATTGAGCAAAATTACTTGGAGAGACTTATACACTATACAGAATTTTATTTCTGTATTGGTATCAAAGGTCCTGCAGAAAAGTTGAAATGATAGCTTTAGCACAGTTGAACCTGTGGTTTCTCAGCATGCAGCTATCTCCTTCACAGGTGTCCTCTGGTTGGTGCTTCAGAAGATTTATTTTGGAAGTTGAAGGAAGAAAAAACAGGCAAGAAAAGAGATCATAGGATGAGCACCTTAAATCTCATACTCCAGGCCTCAAAGAATGCTAGCACAGATGTGAGAAAACATATGAACTTCCTCCCTAAGCAAGTTTTCTGCTAGCAATTAATGAGAGAGTTACAAGATTTTTATTAAGCACACTGAAATGCTGTTTTTGCAGTATGGCAAGGTGAGCTGTTTGAACCAGAGAGGTAACGCTACTCTGCGTTTCATCATTTCCACTGACCTGGAAACTTAGATGCTGATTTCTCAGTTCCCTTAACTGCACTATATACAAAGACTTTTCCAAAGCTTAGTAAAGTTATTGCACCCTTCTCAATGCTAGATTGCATCCTGATAGCTCTGGTCCTCCAAGCCCTGCTGCTGAAGTTTCCCACAAAGTTAAGAGAAAATATTCAAATTAGTTTTGAATTTCAGGGTAAAGGCTTGGGACCAAATCTGCTGTTCTAAATGGCTCCCAATTCCAGACCAAACAAGTGAGAGTAACTGCTAATAAGCAAACAAGCTATTGCAAAACCTCCATGATCATAGAGAAATAGGAAATTATTTCCTGGGTTCTTATTCATAATTCATAGCTTTTCTGCCCTACTCTCCTTTCTGATGCATATCAAAGAATCTGCATATAGTGCTTTTGCTGCATTTTACTACCCATTACTCAGTACAATGGATACTTAGAAAGCACCAGGAAATCTTCTTGCTAGCATTGTATTCATTCATTCTGAAATTATTCCCCTGGTTGTGCCAGCAGGGTTGCTTGTGGACAACATCGTGAGATGAACCAGAGAACAGATCTATGTTAAAAACAGGCTTGCACAAAAGTAAGAAAAGTGCTTGGAACACTGGGTTTAATGGACATTAATGATATTTCTCACTTAAGTCTGAGTAAAATTTTGGATGCATGAACAAAGAACTAAAGCCAAGCAAAACTGAAAGGGGAAAGCATCCCAAGGGGAATTTAAATACTTAAACATTTAGTGAAGATTCCTGAAAAGTTATTTAGGTGTTTCTGACATTCACACCTCCCTTTTCACACACACTCTTCCGCCCTATCCCCAATATACACTGCTGCTTCTGCTGTAAGGTTGCTACATGATTCTGATAAGTTTTGTCATCTTACACCAGAGATACAGAATTCTTGAAATAGTAATTTTACTTGCAGGGTCTAATCCACTAAGCCTTATGCAATGATGCCTAACTTTTTCCCAAATGAAAACGGGGACAGGGAAAATATGGAAAATGTACATAGCTCACATTCAACCCCACCCAGTGGGCAGTTCTTAATATAATTCTACATAAAATAAAACTTTGTTATGTGTGAGTTTTGTGCATTGGGCGTCTGCTTGGGACTTGGGTTTCATTGCCTACCAAACATAATAATTACAATTTATAGAATACTTCTCCTGTCACAGAAGGCAACAACTTAGCTCAAAGACTGAAAAGTCTTCTTTTTTATTTTTCTTCTTCTGGCTCAAAAGCTAATTCTTCCATGCAAAGCACAGCACCTTCAACAGAGAGGGATAGATGGTGCTGGGGTATTCTGACTGGAGCATGGCCAGAGAAGTGGAGTCCTGTCTCCGTCAGCAGGAGAAGCAAAGTGCCAGAGCACCCTAAGAAACAATACACTGTTGAAGAAAAGGTTGAGGGGAAATGCATCATATCCCTCCCTTCTCTTTCTTGCCATCTATGTTGTCAGAAAGTACACAGAATTTCATTCCTTTCACACTGTTTTACCAGCATCTCCATTAAACAAGTAATTTTTTTAAAAAAAACAACAGTCAAACAAAACCTCACCAAAACACAAGAGATAGTTGGCAGTGAGAGTCCAGAAGAGGTTCTGTAATTGTGAATCCTGGTTAGAGGCTGATGCTTTCCCACAGCATCTTGCTCAGAAAACTGTCTGCTACTGACCTGGACAAGTTCA
>NW_010184392.1:2968-3656 GCF_000695765.1 Mesitornis unicolor | reverse complement strand
TTTTCACTGGTTGCACCCAAATTGATGCAGGAATGAGCGGCCACGTGAATGGAGCCATCTGTGGGTTTCTTCTTAACGTTACTTTGTCCAAAAGTGTCATTTCCTTGACCTGGAGATTATCTGTGGGAATGCACCGGTTTGAGCAGGTTTCTGGGTTGGGAAAATGAAGTCAACATTTTTGAACTTGTTGCAGCTCTTTTTGCCTTGCCATTTTTAAATTAGGAAAAAAAAGTGTGTCATAGTTCAGAGAGACTCGATATGGAGAAATTTAGAAAGGAGTTGCACTTTTTATAGCAAAAAATGTGGCGGCGGTAGCGCGTGCGTGCCTAAAACTGCGAGCGTGCAGCGTTGAATGACTGAGCATCTCCTAAAACCCCTGTGTTTGTCAGCTTAATGGGGTTTGACTGCGTTCTCGAGCATCGCCTACACTTCACGTTTGGGGTAACATCATTCCAAGAGCGAATGTGCAAAACGTGAGGCAAAAGAGATAGAGATAGCAGCGTGCGCTGGGGGGTTGGGTTGGGTTGGTGGTGCCTCATATACCACGTTAGGGAGCTCTCATTTTTGCCTCTATCCCCAAAACTTCTTGTTTGACGCTGAGGAATTCACTGCAGCAACTGGGAGTTGAAATATCTTGTGTGTTTTTGTATGGTTTTATGGCATCTTTGCACACAAGTTGATGCATCTG
>NW_010184392.1:0-2937 GCF_000695765.1 Mesitornis unicolor | reverse complement strand
CTGAACCCCGTGCGCTTCATGCTCTTTATTTCCTTAAATACCACGCTAGCGCTTGAGTGCTGCAGTTTTACGTTACCAGTTTTGGTTTAAGGAGAAGGCTACCTAGCCAAATACTTCTGACCGCCTCCTCAACGCATCCTCCGCGTTCCCTTAAACTCCGAACAAATCGGAGTCATTTATTTATTTTCAGTCGAGCGCAATAATTTTCTCATGGGTTTCTTTTCCGTTCCTGGACCGGGTGAAACCGCAGCGCTAAGCCATCCTCTTCCCAGTCCCATATAGGAAGTGAGCGCGAGCCAAGGTACATATTTTATGTTAGTCGAGAGAGATAAGTGTCAGGGTTTCAAAGCAAATCCCACCCTGCAGTTTCCAGCGCTGAAATCCCTGCTCTACCCCGGCTCTCGTGCCGTGATTCAGAGCAGTTGGTGCTTTTACTGCTACTTTCTTGTGTTTCCGTACTCATTTTGATTTCTCTCTGATGCTTTCAGGCTATTAGGGGATTAAGTCGCCATTGAAGTCGGACTGGGTTTTAGTGGCGGGGGCAGCTGAGGTGTGGAGGTTTGTGAGGTTACTCCTCAGTTCACAATTTATCATGAACATTTCTCAGATACGGGGGAATTCTGGTTTGTTTCATGGTTGTCTGAGCCATGGTGGGTCCTGTCCCGTTCAGCAACATAAAACCTCGAGCTCAGCTCAAAGGCTTCCAGGGATGGCTGGGAAATGGCAAAATTAGGACTAAATCGGCTGTCACCACCCAGCCCCCTGCCTTCTGCAGATAGGGGTATTTTTCATCTACAGTGAGGGTGAGATCGGATATTGGGAAAAATTCCCTTACCCAAAGAGTAGCCAAGCACTGGCAGGGGCTGCCCAGGGCAGTGGTGGAGTCCCCATCCCTGGAGGGGGTCAAAACTGTGTGGATGTGGGACTTGGGGACGTGATTTGGTGGCCGGGGTGGGGTTGGGTTGACGTTGGACTGGATGATCTTAGGGTGTTTTCCAGCCTTCATAAATGAAGGGCTCCTGCAGGAAAGCTGGAGAGGGACTTCTTACAAGGGCAGGTAGTGATAGAGTAAGGGGTAATGGTTTTAAACTGGAAGAGGGGAGATTTAGACTGGATATGAGGAAGAAGTTCTTCACTCTGAGGGTGGTGAGGCCCTGGCCCAGGTTGCCCAGGGAGGGTTTGGATGCCCCATCAAGGCCAGGTTGGACAGGGCCTGGAGCAGCCTGGGCTGGTGGAGGTGTCCCCCATGGCAGGGATGGGACTGAGGGGGCTGTGAGGTCCTTTCCAACCCAAACCATGCTGTGATCCTATGAATCAGTGATCTGTGGTTGGGCTAATGTAGGATGGCTGCACTTGCCCTGCAGGGATCTGTTGAGCAGTGGCATCAAAGGAAGAAGTCATCCTGCGATTCTCCAAAAATGGGATGGTACTTTTGTGTGGGATGGGTGAAAGGAGAGAGCAGAGGTGATCCCCCAAAAACTGAGTGGTGAGGGGAACAACCAAGCGATGCAGTAAATAAGCAGTGAGCAAGGGCAGGGAGGAGACATCAGGAAGACTCCAAGGAGCAGTGAGGAAAGGTGGAGGATGTGGGGGAGATGAGGAAATCGCTGGGGTCCCTTGTCTGGGGCTGCTGAGGTAATGCTGATATTTTGGAAGGGAGCTGGAGCATGGTTTCCCCAGTGATGTCTCTGCTCAGCTGGTTGTTATGGGGACGTATATGGGGATATATATATATATGTGTTTTATTTTATATTTAAATATATATATTTATTTTTTAATGCAGTTTGGTAAACACAAGGGCCAAATTTTGGGTGTAAATCTGGAATCGCATCAGTGCAGTTGGCTCTGGCCAGCTCTGGAGATCTGCCCCGTGCCGAGCTGCTTTGATCTGCCGGGAGATACCGAAACCTTCCCAGGGGCATGGGGATGCTGGGAGGTGGGATAACGCAGAGCTGCAGCTCTTCCCATCTATTCTGCACGTTGCTATGCTTTAAAATGCTGCTTTTTGTCCTCTGTATTTAGCCGATAAATATTTTATGTTATTATTTACATGGCTTATTTGTTAATACGACCTCCTCTGGCTTAGTCAGCTTTTCAGGCAGATGGGCCAGGGAGAAGAGGAGGAGAGGTTTCTAAAAATCAGGATTTGATGCTTTAGAATAAACACTTTAAATTCAAGCTTTGGAAAATGCAGCTGTAGGGACCGATGCTGACATGGAGATGTGTGTGCCTTCATCCCGAGGCAATTCACTCCTGGTGATTTAATTAATGAGTTTATTTATTTGTAGCTTGATGCCTGTATTTCACTCTGCAGGAATATGGAGAGCTCCGAGGTCTGTGCAGTGGAAATGGTACATAGATAGTTAAGCAGGGGAATCTGGCCAAGACTTTCTGGCACACAGCTTTGGACAGTTTTAATAATTTATTATAATATTTTCCCATCTGTTTGTTATTATTCAATGTGAGGCAGTGATGTTGCGCAATCTTACCTTTTGGATTTATGTCCAGGAGAAATCCGTGTACATTTTTATTGAATACCTTTTAACCATAACTTATGGTTATGAGCAGCGTTTTGAACTTCTCCTTTGTAAATGGAAAGTAAAATTAAATTTAAAAACTCCTGACACATGCCACTCTTTAAGGGTCAGCACTTTCTCTTTGGAAAATTATCCTGTACATGAATGTCTCTCGCAAGAGTTTTATTTCACTTCTAAATCCTGGGTTGCCAGCAGCTTCTTTTCCTGCTTGGGTTGTGCAGTAAAGAATATGGGAGGTTTTGATGTTGTGTCCCTGGCCGTGCATGCACGGAAGGCAAAATATATTAATATAAGATATAATGTATAATAAACATAATATATAACATAATATATAATGTGTAACATAATATATAAAATATAACATAATATAGTTCTGGGCCCCTCACTATGAGAAGGATGT
>NW_010184391.1:496-4622 GCF_000695765.1 Mesitornis unicolor | reverse complement strand
AGTGGCCGGCCCAGCCCTAAACCACGACACGCCGCTGTGTGCACTTTGATTTATTTATTTATTTTTTTTTAAACTGGGGATTCTCTTCCTTTTTTGTCAGCTCGGAGAATGGTTTTCCTTACGCTCTTCTCTATTTAGGGCTCTGGGGGAGGAAGTGACTCAGCCTTTCCCCTGCTCTGGTTTGCACAGTCATCCCGTGCTGGCTTTGCCGAGGTTTTCCTCGGGCACCCCCAGTTTACGCTCGCTTTGTGCAGCGGGAGCTGAGTGCCTCCTCACCACACATTTTGATGGGGAAGGGCACAGAGAGGGAGGATGAACTTTCCCTGTTTCTTCTCTGCTTGTGATCCATGAGCATGGATGGGCATCTGTCAAGAGGCAGAAGGGTGCAGCCAAATCCAATTTTGGGGGTTAGCCTAATCATGCTGCCAAAAAAAAACTGATGAAATTTGATGGTGCAGATTCACCAGGGAGAAGAAAGAGAAGGTGATGCTGGTTGCGCTCGAGGATGCAGTGCTGGCGCTGATGGGAGACGTCCACGTGGATGATGGATGGTCAGTGACACTGGCTCCGTGCATGGTCGCTGGCCGTGTGCAGGGCTGCTGCCAGTTTGCCTTTCACGGCAGAGCTGCACCGGCTGCTAAATAGCGTGGAGGACGCATCGCTCGCTCTCCTCGGGGCTTTCAGACACTGCTGCTCAGCGAGGGAGTCACTAAATCGTCTGCCGCTCTAAGTGAGACCAGGCATTTGACTTGTCGTGTACTATATTAAAAACAAGCGCATTATTTTCAGGTTAGTGGTTCTCCTCTTCTGGCAGCCAGCACAGCTGGCTGCAAACTCTCCTCTGCTTCTTTCTCAAGGGGAGAAGAGAAAATAAAAATAAGAAGAAACTCCCAAGCCCCCAAGGACCCTTCCTCTCCCCCTCCAAAACCTGTCGACTCAAACCCTGAAAGCAATTCTGATCTGCTCGGGAAATCCCAGCACGCTCTGCTTATTCCTTTGTTTTATGAAGTTGTTGGAGGAGGAATTATCTTTGTCTGAAATTATCCTTCTCTCAAATTTTATCATCTCTCAAGTGATTACTCCTGGGAGTAGCAATTTGTATGTGATGGGATCCTTGCTGGGGATGTCAGTGATAGGATCCCTGGTGGGGGGATCTTCCCTCCACAACAACCGTCCCCGTGCCTTTGCTGTCCTTTGAGGGTTGGCTTCCCTGGTGGTCTCTCAGCTCCTAGGTTAACTCTGGCTGGGGACAATGTCTTGTGAGTGTGGGTTGCAGAGGTTTGGGCACTGTTTCTCTGGTGGGTTATGGTGATAGGGCCATCTATCTTGGTCTGCAGGGTGCATGCCCTGGAGTTTGATCCCACTTTGACATGGCTGAATTTCGGAGAGTGGTGAATTTTAGGGGTTTACAAGCCTTTGGTAAAACATTGGTAACTCCAGGCATGGCCTTATTGAAGCTTGTGTGTTGTGAGCAAGGTCTTCTCTGGCAGTCACAAGATTCAAGGGGGTTTTTTTGTGTATATTAACACCTCATTTGGCACCAAGGATTGTAGCTATTGACATGGACCTTCATCGTGACCAAGGAGAACTGAAAAGCATGGCCTTTTGGCATGGTGGGTGGTTGTCTCATGTCGTGGGATCGATGCCCTCAGAGCTTTTAATAGCTCTAAAATAGTAGTAAATACTGCATATTAAGTGGTAAAAAAATGTAGTAAATACTATGTTTGCTCAGCAGGGCTAGACCAAGCTCCTGCAGTGAGGCTGGAGCACCTCTATGGTACCTCCAGATGTTCAGAGGCTACCTGCGAGTCCTCATATTGAACAGTGAATGAGGTTTGCTGGTAGCAGAGCGTTGCCTTGAGTGCCCCAAAACAGGGCCTTGACCAGCCCAAGATCTTGGGGTAGGGAGCACAGAGCCCAGTACCCAGAAGTTTGATCTTCATTGGGATCTCTGAGTCAGACCCGTCCGGTTCAGCCAGATGTTTCTGGAGAAGGTGTGGTGCAGCTGTGGTGGATATTTGCATGGTGTCGCTGGGAAGTTTGAACTTGGTCATCACCTGGAAATGCTTCTGTAACCCAGCTTGGCTTTTGCTCGCTTGTGTTCGTCTTTTTTTATTTTATTTTAGGAGATCCAGCCAAATTGTGAACCTGTCGGAAGCCGTTAGTTAATAAGTTCCACTTATTTACTTAGCTCTGTTTACCCACCTCTCTTCTCGGGTCTCTTCCACATCATCCAGTGACACGAAAAGCGTTGTCCTCACATCACCTACACTCAAGTCAGGCCGTGTTGGCTCTCTTCTGAGCATCTCCATCTATTGATTAAAGCATTAGGAGCAATGTCAGCTTGTAAGCAATGGGTTTGATTAGCCAATTATTTTAACAGAAAAGCGGTGAACTTTGATTCAAAGAACACAAAAAATGGTAGCAGCTGTTTTCTGATGTGCTGGAGGGAGGTCAGAGTCCATAACCAAATGAGAGCATCGGTTGGGAAGCTGACGAGAGGAGTTTGCAGTGAGCATCGTGCGTGAGGTCTTCTGCATGACTTAGGAGTATGGACAAATATTTGTGTGTATTTAAGAGGAGCTGATGGTTTTCAGATGGTATTTAGTGAGATGTAGTGACTGCAGGAACCTGATGGTTGTGTGAAGCACTTGTGGCACAGTTGATGCTTTTCTTGTGGGAAAATTGGGTTTGACTGATGTCAATCAGTCGGGAACGTACTTATGTCCTGAAGGACTTCATGCATCAGTGGGGTTGGGTGGTGGGAAAAGCTTGCTGGTGTCTACACACCTTGTGAGGGACATCTGTGTGTGGTCTGAAAGCTCGAGGCTTCACAAGAGCATCTGAGCGAGCTGGGGCTCTTTAGTTTGCAGAAGAGGAGACTGAGGGGAGACCTCATTCATGTTTATCAATATTTAAAGGGTGAGTGTCAGGAGGATGGAGCCAGGCTCTTCTTGGTGACAAACAATGATAGGACAAGGGGTAACGGCCACAAACTGGAACACAGGAGGTTCCACTTCAATTGGAGAAGAAACTTCTTCTCAGTGAGGGTGACAGAGCCCTGGCCCAGGCTGCCCAGAGAGGTTGTGGAGTCTCCTTCTCTGCAGACATTCAAAACCCGCCTGGACGCCTTCCTGTGTAACCTCATCTGGGTGTTCCTGCTCCGGCAGGGGGATTGGACTGGATGAGCTTTTGAGGTCCCTTCCAATCCCTAACGGTCTGGGATTCTGTGGTCTTGTGCCCTAAGTTGGTGTGTGGGTTGCCCTGAGCCATCTGTGGAGCTGATGTGTGGGGAACTGTTGGTGAGGTGTTTGCAAAGAAGCTTAGAAAAAAATTTGGAGAGATCAGAGAAAGGAATATCTACCTCCACCGGTAAGAAAAGTGAGTGGCTTTTGGAAGGCAGGAATTTGATTCAAGTCACAGTGCAAATGCAGACCCTGAAGACCAAGCAATAGGTGCCTGCTTTCTGGGTTGGGGGTTGAGCCCTGGTGTTGGACAGCCGAATTGGAGACAGATGGTGGCTCTTGCACGGTACAGACGGGCAGGAAGAGTGAAGGGAGGGTCAGGGCGGTGAGCACATCCTCCTCTTTGGTCTCCCTTTCCTGTTTGCTTGATCCTGGTGTCAAACATCTGGATGTGAGCTCGGTCCAGCTCCTGCTCTGTGACTGTAGCTGAGGCTCATTCCAGTCCTTGAGGCTGCCAGGAGGGGCAGAGCTGGTGTCAAACCATCCGGGAAGGAAGAGATGGGTGATAGAAAGCCTCTGACTGCCTTTTTACGGAGAAAAGTGTCTCTAAGCAAGATCTTGGCATTGGTTTGGGTTGAAGTGAGCCCTGGAGCTCCTCTGGTCCTCAGCTCAGTGCAGGACCTGCACTGCACTCAATGCAGGACCTGCATCAAACCTGCCCGCTCAGGGCCTCATCCAGCGGATTCTCGATGCAGTTTCCACGGCTGGAGACCACACACCCCCTTGGGTCACCTGTTAAACCTCACTTGCAGCGAGGGAATTTTTCCTTACACCCCATCAGAGTCGGGATGTGTTTTTTCCACTCTGCAGCTCCCGATCCTGAGACTTTGAGGTGTGCAGCTGCCGTGGCTCCCAGCCGGAGAAGGCGTCCGGGGCTCCTC
>NW_010184391.1:0-260 GCF_000695765.1 Mesitornis unicolor | reverse complement strand
GCCAAAACAAGTGCAGTACAACTGCTTTTCCTGCTCCAATAGCCGTTCTGCTGGATTTGATGGCCCTAGCTTGTTTTTTTCATTCCTTATCCTATTATTTTCATTTCCTATCCAATTCCTTTTGTTCAGTATCTCACTTTTATTTCCCTATCTCACTTTTTGTTCACTATCCCATCATTTTTCTTCCCTATCCCACCTTTTCTTCCCTATCCCATTTAATTTGTTCCTTATCCCGCTTTTCCTCCCCCATCCCGCTTTTC
>NW_010184390.1:0-2042 GCF_000695765.1 Mesitornis unicolor | reverse complement strand
TTTCTCTGCTATGTATTTGAAAAAGCTTTTTGATACAAGAGCTCTTACGATGCTCTTTGACAAAATAAAACTCAGAATTGCTAGATACTCTGGGTGCCTTTGGGCCCATCACAGTTTTTTTAGCTAATAGTTACTGGTTTTAGGATTCTAGAACAGGACACATTTCCTTATGTGTACAAATAGAGTGAGGTATGAGCTCTGAAGAGTTCAACACGTGCTTTAGAGGACCTAAAGAAAACCAGGGTTTTACTAGCTAGTATATTTCCAATCCCTGTCCAGAGGGGTTTCAGACTGATAATCTTTACTTAGTCATGTGTTTGCCTTTTTAAAGCTTCAGTCCTAGTGGCTACGTTTAATTGCAGCATTGTACACCTACATGATATCCAGCATCTATCTTGTTGCATGTCAGCTCATATTAAAAAAAAAAGACCGTGCTGTGCACCTAATTTCCATTGGTAGTAGGCTGCAGGGTATGTGGGTTGTAAAGCACTGCTGAATGCACTTACCTGAAAACTAAAACAGTTAGAGTCACCAGAGGCAATGCATCCAGGCAGAGTTTTACAATTCTAGACTGATTCTGTTTTCTGGGAACTTTTCTAACTCTTTTGAACTATATCCAAAATCATGAATTTTGGGACAAAGGTGAGCTCAGCTAAAGTTAAAGTTACACTGGAGACCATATCTTATAACAATAATATTGCATGCTTACTGTTCCTTTCCTTTCCATGTTATTGTCATCACTGTCCCATGCTTCCAGTAGTTCCAAGAGGTACGTACAACATTACTGTACATATATGCTGTTACTGACAATGTATCAAGAAAATGTAGATGCATTGTTTATGAATAAGATAAAATGACAAACAGAAGAGTAATTGTTATTATTTAATACAAGAACTAAGCATTGTAAGTGGCCTGAATCAGTAGCAGTCTGGATAGATATTCTGTTTTGGCTAAGATATATAACATCAGTTACTACAGTATCTGTATGCAATTCAGTACTTAGCTGAGAAAATAAATATTTATTACATTCATTTCTATTGTTTTCTATATAGAAGACTGAAAAAGATTATTTAAATAATAATTTAAATAAATTTAGAGCTAGCTTTGTGACAGGACATAGCAAATCTTTCCCACAAGGAATGTGGGAAGCTATGAATAATGAAAGGTTAATAGAAGGAAAATCAAAGAGGCTAAAATACATCAAAATATCACTGTAAATATTTTTTATCTGAAACTATAGGGAATTCATACATTATGAGTTGAGTGATTTCTAAAATTTTGTATTATGGAAAACCTGGGTTATGTAAAGTTATTTCTGTGCAATGTATTAAATTAAATTTAAAATAATACTTCTGACTATTCCGAAAGGCAACCATCTAGACATGAAGTCAATCTGTTACCTCAGAATGTCAGAAATACACTGCAAAATTAGAGGGTTTATATGGTATATTTGACTTTTGTGCATTGAGAAAGAGAAATTGTCCTAAGCTTTTCTTCAGTAGAAATATTAACCTTCAACTCTGTAACCTATTTCTTTCAGTCACTCTTTTAAGTTTTTTACACCACTATTAATCAGTTATAATTCTGGCAATATACTTAATGGCAATATATGTGCCGATTCAGGTTTGTCAGTGGACATGCCATCTTTTGATATTTGTTCATCGTTTGCAGTGTTTTCCTCATATTCTGCTTGTCTTCCACAGGCTACTTTAAAAAAAAAAAAAAAAAGCATATTCTACAGAGTTGCCTTTTTTACTTCCAGGCATATAAAAAAGTAATTTAGGCTGAAGGTTTCAAGGTCTCCAAGAGTTTTAACTCTACAATTTGTGCAGTATGTTTTGTTGTTATGTCTTCATATCAAGATAACTTATTTACTAATTGAATGAGTACCTATCATAATTGAAATAATCAAGTATGCAAACATGAGATTAATCTCAGGGGTACAATTATGTTCCAGTCATTCGCATTTGTCTCTGTTTAAGTGTCAAGAGAAAGAAAGAGCAGGATTTTATCTCTATTGGCCCCTACCCTCCCAGGGGGAG
>NW_010184389.1:0-580 GCF_000695765.1 Mesitornis unicolor | reverse complement strand
TAGCTTGGAAAAGAGGAGACTGAGGGATGACTACATTAATGTTTATAAATTTGTAAAGGGCGACTGTCAGGAGGAAGGAGCCAGGCTCTTCTCAGTGATAGCCAATGACAGGACAAGGGGTAGTGGGAGCAAGCTGGAGCATAGGAGGTTCAATCTGAAAATGAGGAGAAACTTTTTTACTGTGAGGGTGACAGAGCACTGGAACAGGCTGCCCAGAGAGGTTGGGGGGTCTCCTTCTCTGCAGATGCTTGGACTCATTCCTGGGCAACCTAGTCTAGGTGCTTGTCCTCTGATAAGGGGGTTTGATTGGATGATCTTTCGAGGTTCCTTTCCAACTCCTAATATTTCGTGATTCTGTGATTTACTACGCTATTTATGCTCATGCTCTGTTTTTATCATTCTGCAAATACTGGGTATTATATGAACAGAAACAAGAAACTTCACTACTGGGTATTACATGAACAGAAACAGGAACCTTCACTGCAAGGACAGAGGGCACTTTAACATTGAGATGACAGTAACATGTCAAGTATATTTAAAATTCCACAGATTCACAGAATCACAGAATCGTTCGGTTGGA
>NW_010184388.1:0-4940 GCF_000695765.1 Mesitornis unicolor | reverse complement strand
GCTCAATATTGGAGCGATATTGCCAGGTGGAACCTGGTCTCAGCTGCGTTCTTGGATGATGGATTCCCATGTGCAAGCCCTTACATTTGTCCATGTTTGACTCATTTATTTGTGCTCACAAAAAGATGGATGTTTCCCACCACGTCCCTGTATCGACTGGGAATACGGCAGCAGGAAATGCTCAGTCCTGGCCCGTGCTCCAAATCCGATCTCCTCCTGAATGCTGAGCAGTAGCCGTCCAGCCACAGGCTCCTGGCACAACCAGCGACGTAGCCAAGCAATTATGGGCTGCCCTGACCCAAAACCCGTGTGGAGGCTGAGATAACATCTGCCCATTGCTCCCAGACAGACGCTGCTCCTCTGCGAGACACCACAGGGGCGGCAGGGAAAGCCACGGCTGACACCGAGGGCAGCGCAGGGGGACACAGGCGGCCGGGCGACGGTACAACTCTGCAACCCCCAAACCACGGCTTGGAAGCGATGTGGAGCAGCGTGAAGGCAGATTCACTCCGTCAGGAGAGGAAAAAGCAGCCAAATATAAAGCAAAAATGAAATTTATAAATGAAAAACCTAAATATTCAGGCATGAAATGTGTTTGGTGCCTGTCGCTCGAGCATTTCATTGGAGTTTGGATATTGGGTGGTTCTGCCTGCCCCAGCTGGGAGCGCAAAAAGCCCCTCACCCTGGGATAGCCCTACCCAGCACAGTGGGGTGGCATTTGGGGTCTCTCAGTGGTGAGAAGCTGAAGCCAATGGCCTCTGGAGGGCAGGAGGGCTGCAGAAACTCCCCTCGCAGCAGCAGCTTTGGGTAATTCATGGTTAGACAAGGGCTGAGCCACAGTTTGAGACGCTGCAGGGAGAAGATGTGGGTATTGAGATTGGGAATCGTCCCCTGCAGGGCGCTGTGATCCCATTTAACGCCCAGGATTGCTCTGCATCAGTTCACCCAGTAACACCCCAGATGCAGCCTTTAAAGCTGGGAAGCAAAGCTTAATTCACCCCAAAACTGCACCTTCCAGCCCCAAATCCCAGCTGTAACCACCCGAGACATCTTTGTCATTGGAAGACAGAGCATCTCCAGGAAGATGATGGAGCATCTCCAGGTGTTACTGCACCTCCTTTGTGCACATGGATTTGCACGGACACCACCAAGAAGAGGAGTTTGCAGCGCTGGGCAAGCAGCAGCGATTGAAATCCCAAGTCCTGGACCTGTGCTGGAGCAAATGGGAGCAGCGCCAGCAGCTGCAGGGCCCCCATCAATGAGGTCTCATCCCTCCGAAACAGCCGAGACACAGCGACCCGAAGCGATGCTCACGCAGATTTCGGAGTCGGCTTTCCAGATGTTCAGTCCCTGATGGCTTCCAAGGCTGCTGGGTGGTTATAGCACCAGCCTTGTGCTTCCCGGCCAGGCTCTGAACACCGGCTGCCACCAAGTGATGTTTTCCTGGATGGTGACAAACCTCTCGTGCTCCAGCTTCGCCTCTTGGCCACTTCCTGGCATTAGAACAGGTCCCAGAGGCTGGCGTTGCACAACGCGTTCCACATTTGGGACTTTTTTGGCTTTGGGTACCACTGCCTATTCAGGGAAGCAGAGGAGAGCTGGAAAGGCCACCTCCCTCCTTGCTCACCCTCATCCCAAACAGCTGTAACGCTGCTGGCTGCTCCCCTGAGCATCTGCGCTCATCTCCTGACCGATTCAGAAATTTCCCTCTCTCCGCACAAATCTCCTTCCTGCTTCTGCCTCCAAAGACGATGGTTTGGGTTTGTTTTCCTCCTCCTCGTTGCTGATTTTTGGCACAAATAGAGCCTGGTGGCGAGGACACTGAACATCAGCATCCCAGCACACCTCTTCCTTGGAAAAAGGGAGAGCGGATCCATGGGGTGCTGACCCCATGCAAGCCATAGACTTTGCTGTGGTACCTTCACCAGTGTCCGAGGACGTGGCTGGGGACCCTCCCCATGAGATTCACCGATTCCCAGCTGATTTGCATGGTGAGAAGCACCAAAATAATCCCCAGCAGCAAACAAGGTGGAAAGGAGAGAATAAATTCAATTCTCAATCAAGCGGTCCCTCCGGTGGCTTCATTTGTTGATGCATAATTGATCTTACCTGTTGATGCATAATTTATCTTACCTGTCCCTGCATAATTGACCTTACCTGTCCCTGCATGATTTATCTTACCTGTCCCTGTGTGAATACGCTGCAAACACCAGAGAGGTGTTAAAGGTTGGCAGAGAAGAAGTAGAAACTGAGAGGGGAATCACCCAAAAGCTACGAGCGGGTGCGGAGCCCGGGTCCATCCAATGCCCCATGGGACAGGGCTGAGCTCCAGGCATTTGGCAAAGACCAATTTTGCAGCGCAGAGGGGGTAATTTCAGCATTTTGCCACCCAAAACAGGCAGGATAGCCCAGCAACAAACCCTTTGCCCAGCTTTAAAGTACATTTCTGCTAAATCTACACTTCCACTAGGGAAAATCAGTGGCCAAGGCACCCCTAGGCTGCAGACCTGCTCTCCTCGGAGCCATCTGAAGGGAAACGGCTCCCAAAAGCAGTAAAAGGAGCGTTCCCAATGCCATGGCTGGGGCTGCACCGTTGATTTCTCCTTCACAGCCCCGCAAGCTTGCCCTGCGCTTTACCCCACGCGGGTAAGACGGGCAGAAAACCACAACTATTTGCTAACGTTGGCTGCGGACGGCTCGGGGTGAACCCAGGCGTTGCAGGGGGGCCATAAATCCTGCTGCAGCCTTTACGGCCCTAACCTCGGCTGCCCTCCAGCTCCCACCTCCTCCCCGGTCCCTCCTCAGAGGACAGTGGCCATCCTGACACTGTTCCCAGCTCCCTGGTGGCTCAGTTTTGCTCTGTGTGAGTTTGAACACGTGCGATCCCTTCATCTTGCTGCAGCTGATGAGCGCTGGTCCTCCAGCCCATCACTGCAGATTGGTTTGGGCTGGAGATGTCTAAACACATCCACGTCATCCAACAAACCTACGCTCTGAGGATGGAGAAGGGTCTGCCTGCACCAGACCCCAAATTAACACAAACACAAGGTTTGCTGGGGTCTGTTCTCTTCCTCCTCCTCTTCACCCCCATCTCATGCTCTCATTTCTGCTTCAGATTCACATCCCAGCGGCCCTGGGGTCAAACCAGCCCAGCGTTGCCCATGGGGCTCCTCACAGCCTTCAACGACACCATAAGGAAGACCTAAACCCCTCCTCGAGAGCTTCAAGATCCCTGATTTGACCTAAAAATAACAGCAGACCTTGTTCCCCTTCATTTAACCAGCAGCAAAGTCCACAGGAAGGCTATTTTTAGTCTCGTTAGGTTTTGTTAATCAAGCAACAGTTTGTTAACAGGGTTGTTTATAAGTTAACTCCTGTGGAGAGCACGGACATCCCTGGGACCTGGCCCAGCCCTGGGACCTGGCCCAGCCCTAGGACCCCATTCATGGCTGCTGCCGAATTTTCCGGCCCTTCCTGGGTAATTAACCAGTGCAAATCAATGCATTTCCTTCGTTAGCAACGGCTACGCCAAATGGGCCGCACTGAGCGACTACCATGGGTTCATATATCCTCGTACTCACCCAAAACGTGGGTGCATGCAGTGTGTTATATGGTCCTTTCCTCCCTCTTTATGGGATGCAGACACTTGTTTAAATAAAGAAGATCCAAGGATTGTCTCTTCTTTGGGACAATCAGAAATTTAGCCATTTTTTTCCCTGCAAACGCACCCATTTTCTGGAGGACCCGGGTGCTCTGGTGGCACCCTGCGCCACCGGACGCCGTTCGCTCTCTGCTCGCCACGTAAGGACACGGCGCCACTGCCATTTTCCAAATCTCCGGGCCCATCAATCACCCGCCGTGACGTCCTGTTTGCAAAGTCTCCCAGCAGAAGGCTGTTATTTTGGTTTGAACGCTACACGAACAACCCCGAAGACTCGGGACGTGGAAATTGTGTGTACGTAGGAGGAAGTGTGCCAAAGAGATTTTATTTTTAAAAGCCGCTTATCTATAAATATAGTTGGAGAAAATAAATATTTGGACAACATTAGCCTGTTTGGATTGGGTTAAAAACTACTTTACTTCCCTCTGCTATTTACTTACGTCTCTGCTGTGCACGTGGCTGGATGGACAGACGCACATTGGGAGAATAAGGGACCCCAGAAAAACCCGAACCCAAGAGCAAAAGCAAACCAATTTCCACACAAATGGAAATTATCCTCCCTGTAGGGAAGCCCATTCAATTCCCCCTGTTTGGGTGCAGCAAGGAGCACGCAAAAATGCACTGAAAGCACGATGACTTCGCATGGACAGGATGGGAATAAGTTCAGTATAACCAGGAGTTAATCTGAAACAGCCCCGGATGCTCCACCAAGAGCCAGCAAAGGCGACTTTGGCTCCAATTAAAGCAGCTCCCCAGATCATTAATGACCACAGGCCCAGCCTCAATCATTAAACGAGCTCCTCTCAATCATTACCCACCGCATCCCCTGCCCTTTGCGTCCTCTTCGAAGCCTCGCAGGGCTTTCGGGTTTCACGCTCGCGTGCCCGCGTGTTGATTGAGGAAGAAAAGGACACGGCGGCACGAGGCCGGATGCGCCCGCGTACTCCCACTCTTTCATCATGCCGATGTCCACACAGCGCTTCAGCCGGCACGCCTGGCAGTGCCGCCGGTTGTCCTTGGTGATTTTGCAGTCGCCGTTGAAGGGGCACGTGAACATGGCTTTCCTTTTCATGCTTCTCCTGGAGAGGAATGGAGGAAAACGTAATGTTTTGGGTCAAATCAGCACTGTTTTGGGTGTGTAAGAGGATGCTCCAAACGTCGGGAGGAGGTGCAAGCGCAAATCCAGCAAAGTGCTGAAGAGAGATTGCTATGTTTAACATCTGCATCAATGATGGGATGAGGGCACTGAGTGCTCCCGCAGTGAGTTCACAGATGACAC
>NW_010184387.1:0-3982 GCF_000695765.1 Mesitornis unicolor | reverse complement strand
ATGATCTCGGAGGGCTTTTCCAACCGAGTGAGCGATTCTGTGAAAGCCCAGGTAAGGAGGACTCGGGGGCAATAACATGTCCATAGCAAGCCCCAGGTTGGGGCTTTTCCTCTGCTAGAGCAAGGGAGCGATAAAGCCAGTTTGGAGAAAATACACAGCAGCTTCTTAGCTTTAAAATTGGCCTATAATCCAGATTAAAATGGTCTATTACAACTAATAACTAGACTATTACCAGTAGAGACCCTGCCCCAAAGCAGTGTCCCTGCCATGGCACCACATGGGTCCAAAGCTCTGCCCATCCAAGGGGGCACTGCCCTCTGCAATTGCCTTTTGCTCTCTGCTGGGCTCCATCTTTCAACTCGTATTCACAAAGCCAAATCACCTCTGAGTTTCCCTAAATTCTTCAAGCCCAAATTCACAGCTCCTCCATGAACCAGCTTAGTGGGTCCCTTCAACATCCAGACCAGACCCTGCATCCACACGAACATCCTCTTGGGATGATTTTATGCACATTTCAGACACTTGCTCTTCTCAGTCACTGCTGCAAAACAGGGAGGCCAAAAAAATACTGGTTTGAGAGTCGTTTGACAGCTTTTCCTACCTTTTAATAGCTCCAAGGTTTTTGTGCCCCCAGCGCCGCTCTTTTATTTGCCTTTATGTCTTTTTTTATCCTCTCCAGCAGCCACATCCTGCAAAAGGGAAGCTCAGTCGTTGTTTAGATGAGCAGTGGGAGGCAAAGTCCGGCACCCCAGAGACTCAGCCCAAGCACCGAGAGCTGAGTGATGGCTCTGCCCCCAAAAAGTGAGTGCCAGCATTGAAGGCAGCTCACGCTGCTCCATTGTGGGGGGCTCTGGAGGTGCTGGGTTTTGCTGGGTTTCTCTGATTCCCTTCTCTACAAATGCAAAAACCTCCCCTGTTGCAAAGCTGCCGCTGAAGCTGAATTATTTCTCCTGAATCCAACTCGCAGAAATTGCAGTCAACAAGACTGAATGTATCTGCTTTTATGCTAATTCAGGGCACTTTGCCTTCATTAGACCAGCATCTCCTCCGAAGCAGAGACTAGATTTCAACCAGTGACACCCATGGCCCCAGAATAAGCCAAGACTGGACCTAAAGAACAAACACAAAGCCCAATGTGCGTCCATCTCCTCGCACTCCCAAAAATGCTTCATGGTGTTTCTCAAAGTGCACAGACCCCCTTTTCTTAAGTCTGTCCTGGCAAAGCGACTGCATGTGTCCCTCCCCAGGTCAGTGCTGCGAGCCTGATACCCCAAACTTCTTCTTCTTCTCACTCACTATAAAATCTCTGCCTGGCCCCATCCCCACTGGGGCGATGCCTTCTCCAGCAAGGCCACACCGTGCATCTGCACTGCAGCCCTGGGGTGGGAGCAAGCCCAAATCACCCTGGGGTGAACCCTTCCCACCCCATGCTGCCCCAAAAAGGCAGCAATGAGTTGTCCTCATGCAGCAAGGCCCAGATTCACCTCTCTGATGCTCAGCTCCTCTCGGCTCAGCGGAGGAAGATGGTGCTTGGAGAGGGCTTGGTGTCAAACCCGATCATGGACTGGGCTGAAGCCAAGTGCTTGAACAAAACCAGTCCCATCATAGATTCATAAAATCACAGCATGGTTTGGGTTGGAAGGGATCTTAAAGCTGACCCAGCCCAGCCCTGCAGTGAGCAGGGACATCTTGAACCAGCTCAGGGTGCTCAGACCCCACCAAGCCTGGCCTTGAACATCTCCAGGGATGGGGCCTGCAGCACCTCTGGGCAACCTGTGCCAGTGCTCGACCACCTCATGGGGAGCAGCTTTTTCCTCAGATCCAGCCTAAATCTGCCCTTTTCCAGTTCAAAACCATCCCCCCTCGTCCTATTGCTCCATACTGAACAGTTCTGCCCCAGTTTCTCACAGGCCCCTTGCAGGTCCTGGCAGGTCGCTCTAAGGTCCCCCCGCAGCCTTCTCTCCTCTCCTCCAGGCTGAACACCCCCACCTCTCTCAGCTGTCCCCAGAGCAGAGCTGCTCCAGCCCTCAGCATCTCCGTGGTCTCCTCTGGTCCCTCAATGTCCTTTTTGTGTTGGGGACCCCAGAGCTGGACACTGCTCCAGGTGGGGTCTGCCCAGAGCAGAGCAGAGGGGCAGAATCCCCCCCTGGCCCCGCTGCTGTGGATGCAGCCCAGGATGGGGTTGGTTTTGGGCTGCAGATGCACAGTGGTGGCTCATGTCCAGCTTCTCATCCCCAGCACCCCCAGGCCCTTTTCCTCAGGGCTGCTCTCTATCACATCATCTCCTGGCTTGCTTCATCCCACCCCCAGGTAAAATTCACCCAGGAATGAAAGACTTTGCAGGCAGCAAACCCCAAATCCTGACCCTGACCACAGTGTGGCACTGCTCCAGGGACAGGAGCAAGGTGATGATAACCATGGGCGTTTTCCAGAGCTCCCGAGCATCCAGGGCAGCGCAGAGAAGGAACTCAGCTGGGACTGAAGAAGCACACGATAGGGAAACTTTATTAATGGCCTGATGACAAGGTCTCAGACCACAAAGGCATAAAACGTCAAACAAAGTTGCACTAGGACATGGCTGAGCATGCAATACTGCAATTCTCTGCGGTTCCTTGGAGTTATTTATCAAAAAATTCTTCCTACTGCAGTAACAACCTCTGTTTTCCCTGGCATGTTTAAGTTGAAGACGTATTTTGGCAGGAACAAGTAGCTACTGTAACGATGCACCAACAAAACACGCTTTTTCCCTAGTAAAGACACCAGATACACTCTGAAATATGGGGTGGTAAACAGAGACACTCAAGGACAGGGAATGTTATCTCCCATTTTAGTGTGCTCCATATGATTTTAAGCAACTTCACATCTCTTAAGTTTTTAAGGAGAGGGAATGGGTGGGGGAGCTGTTGAGTTACTACGCTATAAAGAACCTGAAAGTAAATCTGTCTGCATTGCCTTTGGTAAGAAATCAGCTTTGATTCATTCCTGAATTCTATTTCTGAGCCCGTTTCCAAAGAAAATAAGGAGAAACTCCAAATGGTTTCACTGTTTTCTTCTTGGTACACTTCAAGAAAACGAACCCAGGCCGAAATCTTAGCAAGGGCTGGCATTTTTTGAGGAGCCTAAGGGAATAAAGTCTTCCAAATCAGAGTAAGTGGGAGATAATCTGGTCTCTGTTACAAAACCACAGCAGAAATGGGGAATATTTTGCCACTCAGAGGATTGCTTTGCCCTTCAGAGGGTGAAATGCAGCCCTGAGCAGGGGGTACCAAGCACACAGTTACAAAAGCATTACCCTGCCTGCTTCATGGGATAAATTTCACCCCACGGGCTTGAACCTGCTCTCAGAGGAACCCCCCCAGGTTTAACAGGGCAGGACCAAGCCCCAGGCAGGATGTGGCAGGGTCAGGTACTCTGGTGATGTCTTATTCCAATTCACTCATCACTGTCGAAATTTTGCAGCCAATTTGTCCTAGGAAAGGCAACAAAACTTTTCTTTCTATGGTTTCCCTCCTCCCATGTAACGGGTACCGCTGACGGCCCTCGCAGTGGTTACTTCCTGAAGCTCCTCCGGCTGGACGAGGTTGTGGTGACCGAGTAGGATTTGGAGCCGCCCCCCGAGGAGAAGCCGATTGCTCCGCTGCCCATCCCTGCCCCCAGGCTGAGGCTGCCTCCAATTCCACCTCCCAAAAACCCACTGGAGCTGGTGTAGCCCCCGCCTCCGCTGGAGCTGACCACGGCTGTGAGAGACAGGAGAGGAGAAGAGAGAAGCAAACAAAACATCAGCACAAGGGAACTTCAAACTCGCTTTGGCACCCTCACAAAAAAGGGCATTTTTAAACTGCAGCAAGCAGATGAAAACTCGCTACGGTCCCCTGCAAAACACAGGGCCCGGGAGATGAATCTCTTGTTATAGGATCATAAAAATCACAGCGTGATCTGGGTTGGAAGGAGCCTTAAAGCTGATCCAGCCCAACCCTGCAGT
>NW_010184386.1:0-4826 GCF_000695765.1 Mesitornis unicolor | reverse complement strand
ACCCCCAGGTCCTTTTCTGCCTGGCAGCTCAATCATGGAGTTCTATAATTTAATTCACAAAAGCAATATACTTGCAGAGGCATCCAATCTAAATATCAGTTGACTTGGAGCCAATTCCTTGTTCATATATCCTGTAAAATCGTTGGGTGAAGGAACAGGACAAAAAGTATGTGAAGCAAGAGGAAAGTTAGAGAAAACTTTAAGTCAGTGTATCTCATGGTTTAGATTGCAGTTTGAGTTGCAAGTAGTGCAACTGGGCCTTGTACAATGTTTTTTTCTTGTTATATCTGCTGTGGTTCAGTTTTGAACCTTGAATCTTACTAGCACTAGTACATTATCAGGACAGCTTGCAACATCTTCAAATTGTGACAATATTAGTGGTCACTGCTTACAATCTGGAAAAAAACACCACCAACAACAACAAAAAATTCACCATTATTTACATTTTACCAATTTTAACATCACTAACAAGTAACCATGAAAGAACATTCAACCTTTCCTTTTTGACATAAAAGTGTAATTAAGACAAAGTGGGAGGAATGATTACCATTTTGGTAGTCTAAACTACTAACAGAAGGAAAGGTTGTGCTAAACTTGTTGAACTGTACTAATAAAAATGTTTTCATATTAAAGATTCCTTGGGAATGAAACCGAGGCAATTATTTCTTATATTTCTATTAAGTCAGTCAGACTGAACTGTCAAAAAATAACATTGCAAAGAAAAATTATCTGGCATGCAGCAGTAAAGAAAGGTAAGGATCTGAGGGTCAGCTCATCAGATGGCATAAATCAGCCTTGTGCTACTAAAATCAATGGAGCTAGGCAAGCTTACAGCAGTGGACAATCTTGTTTCTTGGTAGTGTCTGTGCGCACCAGGAAAGCACCACTCAGAGGCACAGAAACAGCTGCAGAAGGAGAAATATTGAGAAAAATGTGGACTAATGCATGTAAAGGAATTAAAAAAGATGCTTTACTTTGCTAAACATTTCCAGCTACATTTAAGGCTTATCGAGGCACTGAGATATTTGTACACCATTCCTCACTTTGTTTTTTTCACTGTTATATTGTCAGAAAAGCTAAGAATTGGGATTGCTAAGCACACTTCATCATAATAAAATTAAATACTCAGAGAGTTTTAGATGTCATACTTACTTCAGGTAGCCATCACTGATAACTGTGTGGATTTAAAAAAAATTAAATGAGAAAAGAAATTAAGATCAAGCCCAGTCTTTGTGAAGACTCACACAGCATCCTTGTTAGGTTGTATTGAATATTCCAGGCAAATTACTGTTCTTGTTCTACAAGAAAATATAATACAGCATGCTGATTGCAACACAATAGTGACCAAACTGCAGTTGTGTATTGGTTCTGTGTTACTCATGATGGGGGAAAAGACACACTTCAGGCAGAACCTTGTGGGGTTTTTGTTTCAGTAATGACATGAAAAGAACAAAGTATGTGGCTTCTTCATATCATGTAACATAATGGTGCACAGAGGGGCACTTACTTGGAATGGAATTTCCTTGTGGCAGCATGCGAAACCCCGAAGTTAAGGACACAGCAACAGGTACAGATGTCAGATCTTATGGTATAGAAATGAGAAAAAAAGACCTAGAAAAAAACTCTTTCAAAAAAGTGAATAAATTTTATTGCAGGAAGATTCCCTCCCCATGGGGGAATGCTAGATTGCTTTGGAAAGTTGTGATGAATTATGTGCCACTGTAGTTTGGATTGTTTCTTAAATCATGTTTTAAAAATACTTCACTATTGAGCAATACTGTTTATAAACTAAGACCACAATTTATATTAAGAGACAACTGCTTTTTAGGGTATAAGATGTAAAAAGAAGACTTTAGAGAAAGAATGTACAATTTCAAGAAAGGTTATCTTCCTTTGACAGACAAGAAAAGGTCTCATTTAGATTTACTTACAATAAATTTATTTTGAATAATATTTTGCTTAGCTATTGAGAGTGGATTATGTGGGAGAGGAGTAAAGTCTGTTAGGTCTTTTTGCCCTCTTGCACTTCCATTACCTACACAGGAAGTAGAAACCCTGTAAGGTTTTTTGTGCATTTTTTTATTTGAATAGTGTGGAAATTACTTTTCAGTTTCCCATGTCCCACTGGAAATCCATAGTTCCATGATATGACAAAACACTTCTGAAAGTGAGCTATGTGCTCCTTAATCTCTTAGAATTTTTGTTTATACACTCTCATATCATGCCATTAAATTATTTTTCAGTGTTGCATTTAAAACAGGTTATCAGGAAACTAATTAATTTTAAAAATGCTCTAGAATCTCTCTCTCTCACACACACACACACACACACAAAAAGTACTGGAAGGGATCTCAGTAAGTCTTCTTTTCACTCTTCCAGGCAATATCAACTATAAATATGTCAATATTGACTGATTGATTAATCTTTCTAGTCTTCCCTTAAAAATTTGCAATACTGGGAAGAGTATGGCATCTCCAACTAATCCAGTCAAATGTGCCTTACTATTGTAAGAAAAAGGGACAATATATATTTGTTTTGTTGTACAGTGTACTGTATTTTTCAGTGTACTGAACTACAATGGAATGTGGCAGCTATCTAATGTTTCTTAAGATTTTCATATTGATTTCTATAGGTCTATTTAGTGGAACTAACACACTAATGCTAATCTGATGAGACTATATTAGGATAATTACGACAACATCAGCTGCATTAACCTCTAACACTTGGATGTTGCTCACTTCAGTCCCCTGTGATTCTAGTCATGTGCAAAACCAGAGTGATGGCAGGTGTGTATTGGCACTAACCTGGTGGTCCAGTAAGGAACTTCCTCAGATACCACCAACCAGTTTGTAGGATGAGCTCTGAAACAGAAGAACGGTTGCAGAGGCAAATCAATGACATATGATAGCAAACTAAGTTGGCACATCACACAACGTGGTGTAAATCGTCTGGTGTGACCACTTTATTTGCTGAATACATTAATTTCCACTGTAAAAAATATTGTTGGGCTTTCTTTTTTTCTCCATCAGATAGCAGCAAACATTCAAGAAGCCAGAGAGACACAGCTCTCATTTTCAGGGATTACTGCTCGCACTTACTAATCAATGTATTCAATCTGCATGGTTTCAAAAGGATCAGGATAACATTACTCTGTCTTCTTTTCTTTTTCCTCTAGACAGCACCGACAATATGACTGCATCATTAAGATATCTCTGTACTGTTTGTGATATTTGTCATGCGAAAAAAGTTTTAGCGCTCAGCATTATTCTCATGAGACTCACTCTCTTTGGCAATAGAAATAGTTATTTAAAAATTCTTTTGTTTGAGTAAAAGTGCTTCTTTAGAGCTTCACCAAGTTTATTGTAGAGAAAAAAAAAAAGGACCTGTATCATATATTTGGCTTACCAATGGTCACAGCTGTGCTAATATAGCAGAATATTAATCTTTATTTTTACACTCAGAAGGGATTCTGGAAAAGGGCATATGCAACAAATATTAGTTGTAAATAAATAAAAATTGAGGACCCTTCTAGGAAATATTTGTGTATGTAAATGCACCCACTCTTGTAGCATAGGAAGCCAGGCACGCTGTATTTATCCCGAGCATCTTATGCCGTGCTAACCAAGTTCCTACTGAAAGACTGATTCTTTCTCTGTGCTCTAATACCACAGCATATATGCCACAGAAAATATATTTGAATTTGTCAAATCCAGAAGATTTTTATTAAACTTGGAAGCTTCAGAAAGGTGTTTGGGGGTTGGTTGCTTGTTGTTTTATTCACAGCTCGGTTTAACAGAGGGCCTTTTTTGAGGTTCAACTGGGACATCGCTCTCCTAAATGAACAAACTGAAATCCAATATATAAAACCCTGTCATTTTATTTTTAAATTGCTGTTTGCAATTCGTGTGCTCATCTGACACCCCAGAGAAGTTGACTTTGTTAGGTTACCAGCACAAGGAAATGTGACAGTATTTCTATTACTAACAACTTAAGTACATAATGTCTGTAAAATAAGACTAGATATTTTCAGAATTAGATTGTAGAGACTTGCAACAAATATAACACTGTTTTAGACATTGGCTAATCAAACTGTTAGATAAATTAACTAATTTATCTCATAAATTTTATTATAGTTACTTTTCTGTAAAAGGTAATCTGTAAATTTCTTAACTTCTAGGAATAATATTTACATAGAAGACTTGAACTTCTTTTCTAAAATATATTTAAAAATTAGTCACATTGTGTTGGATTTTTTTTCCCAAAAGAAAATCAATGCAATTCTTTCTGTGCTCAAAAGGATTATTTCATTAAATAATATTTATTCAGTTTCAGCTCTGTGCAATACTATGTAGCTAAGAAAAAAAGGATCAGATTCTGATATGGATCACAGATTCCTGTGAAACCCAATCTATTAACAACACATTGTGATGACAATTATGCTGTAAGATTATTATATAATGACTTGACGTCCAATGAAGTTAATTTGCAGATGTAAGTGCAGAGCTTGGCAGGCTACAATATGGCTGTTTCAGACAGTACAGCATTTTCATGTGACATGTTCCTTGCAGATATTCTGGTGGGAAGAACAAGGCTGTTAGAGAAATTCAATAGAAGTTAGATTGAATTTATTTCATTATACCTAAGAATCAATTGATATAAGTTGAACTGTAATTTGCCTTTTTTCAGCTCGTCAGATGAAACCTTTACCAAGGTCATTTCTAATTGTAGGACCTATGCTTGTAGAAGAAAATAAATGCTTTGGAGCTGGGATTTTATTAATATCTGGAGTGTGATGAAAAGAATCACAGAATCACAGAATGTTAGGA
>NW_010184385.1:0-5939 GCF_000695765.1 Mesitornis unicolor | reverse complement strand
CAGTGTCATCTGCAAACTGACTGAGAAAGCGCTCAGTCCCCAGATCAGTGATGAAGATGACCTCCCCATTTGAGTGTAAACGTGTTGTGGAGCAGTTACACAGCACCAATGACCTGGGTTCAGCCCCGCCGTTGGCTCCCGACACGAGCGATGTGCTCGGATGGGTGCGATGGTGTCAGATGGTGGCACTTTCACCGGGGAGGCTCTTAAAAACTTACCGGACTCAGGAGCAATCTGGATTTATTATTAACGACTGGGTAAAACAATATCGTGAGTGACTGCAAAAACCCTGCATCCCGTCAGGCACGTGGTTAAATGCTGCTGCTTTTCGGAACTGAAGTTCATCGCCGGGTTAATTGCTTTTGGTCTGTGGTTATCTCTGGAACATCCTATCGATGTTATGTGATCAATAAATAAACTCAGAAGAGAATGTAAGACATCTGGACGGACAAAAATATCGGGTATGAAATCATAGCGAAATCTGCTTGGCAGAAGAGGCCGTTGAAGCAAGATGAGTTTCCCTAAACAGCATCACGGTGTTGGGAAATGCTCGGGTGGACGGCGCAGGAGGGAAGCGGCCGAGGGAGTTGGGATGAGGAGGGAACCATTGAGTAGGGCTGCAGTTGAGCATCTTGGGGTGCCTGGGCCTGGCACAAGTTGAAATTTGTGGTTAAAGAGCCGTAAAAAGCAGGAGCTGAGCTGGTACCAAAGCAGCTTCATGAGGTTGGTATCTTCCCCAACATGGATTAAAGGCAGGATTTACGGGATGGAGGATGCTGCTCCTGTTTTCCGTCTCAATGTGTCTCACCAGGCTTCTTGGGCTTGAAGGGCTTGGATTTGCAAGCAAATTCACCCCCTGTCTAACCAAATTATCAACTCCCTTTACTTAATGGCACGGGGAATCGGGACAAGGAAGTCGTGGATGCGGAGATGAGCTTGGAGTTGTAATGTAGACCAGAAGGGGAAAATGTAATCGGCAGAGATAAGTTACTAAGGCCCTGCAAAACCAAAGATGGTGATGCTTTCCTTGGTGGTGAGAGGAGGAACGAGCTGAAAATGAATAGAAAAGCAATTAGGAGAGGAACAACTCATCAAGGGAGAGCATGGAGTTGTCCCATCGAGTGAGGACAAGGCCGTGGAAGTTAAAACGACTTTTAAAGTGAAAGGGATGGGAACTTGGATCCTGACAAAGTTCACTTTTTAAAAATTAAATAGAAGTTCGCTGGCACGGTGAATCAAAGCTGATGTGGCTGGATTTCAAACGCAAACTCATTCAAAGGCGAGTTCGGAAAGGAGCAGAGGCGGAAAAAGGAGGCTTTGATGGTAACGCAGAATGTGCTTTCCTCCCAGGTGTTGTTTCTTCCTTTTTAAAGAAGCTTCCAGAATTCGGGTCAGGAAATTATAATTGTCTCTCGGCATTACAAGTGTGCTTTATGCTGGGTGAAAATACCTTTAATTTTTGGAGGTCTTTATGCAGGCATTAGCAACACTGTGAGTATGAGGTTTCTGCCCTGTTGGGATTTTGTCCCTTGTGCCCTCTATGTAACTCCCGTCACAGGCAACACACAATATTTCCAAGATGCTGGGAGAACAATTAATAAATTGCATTGAATAGAATTACAGCAGAAAAATGGATTAATTACAGCCCTGCTGCCCGCCCTCCCTGATTATAACCTCGGAGGAGCACTCACTTTACAGCTCACGCCACAACGGGGGCAGATCCAGCATTGAAATAGGATTAAATACCAAAGGCAATCCCAAAATGCTGTGAACCCTGATAAAAATCATGGAAACTCAGAGTTCGGACCTGTCCCAGCCTCAAACCACGGCTCCTGAGGTGTTCGCCTTGAGATGCTTGAGAAGAGCAAGGTTAAGTGAGATTATTATTTAGGAAGTTTCGGAAGATTAAGGATGGCTTCAGGTCCTACACCTTGGAAAATATGTTGAATTTTTATGGTTGGACTTGGTGATCTTATAGGTCTTTTCCAACCCAAATTATCCTGTGAATCTTTACCCAGGAACACCTCTGTGCCTCAGTTGTCCATCTTCACGTGGGTGCTGATTTTGGATCTCACCTCCTTGAATTAAGCTCTTTAATTTTGGATGCCTAGAGATAAACCTCACGGTGGCTGTGCTCAGGCTGCAGTGGCAGTAGCTGTTGTCTCTATAGTGGTGTGGGGTTGGTAGTTAAATATTTGCCCTCCTCCATCTCTGGTTTGTGTCCCCTTCTATCAGGAATTTCCCATTGCATTTGGTGTTGCTTAGTGGTAGAGATCCAAGTGACACCAGTTTGCTCTTCTCCAGTGTGAGGAAGGTATTGGAGCAGCTGAGAAAATAACACTGAATTTAATTTAATCACAGTCCTAGAGGAGGTGATGATGATTGAAGCTGGGTGACTGATATTGTATTAACAGATGAGATAACCCCGCCAGGAAAATGGAAATCCTGTTATTTAATATGTGCTTTTTTTTTTTGAGAAATAGCTCTCTGTTCATTGAGAAGACCAGAAAAGCTGGATTTATCCATGTCTGGATTGTCCTAAAGAAATATGGGTGTTACAGCTGATTCCTGGATCAGCCCTAACAACCAGAAATCCCAGGTGGGCGACTGGCGCAGAGGAGGATGCTTGAAGGATTGGATATGAGGGAAAATCTGTTTACCTAAAGAGTGGTCAGGCCCTGGCAGGGGCTGCCCAGGGCAGTGGTGGAGTCCCCATCCCTGGAGGGGTTCAAAAAGCGCCTGGATGTGGCACTTGGGGACGTGGTTTAGTGGCCATGGTGGGGTTGGGTTGAGGTTGGACTTGGTGATCTTGGGGGTCTCTTCCAACCTCAATGGTCCTGTGAAGGGACTTGTTCCCAATTTGGGCCACCAGCTGAGGACATGGTAGGTGCTTTCCATACACACGTGGTGGGTGACGCTGCTGGTGATGGATTTCCTTCACAATGATGTTTCAATGACAGTTATTCAAGATTCAGGTGGAAATACCACTTTTTCCCGCCAGCTTTAAACCCTGTAGGCTCAGTACAGGTCAGGACGATGGCTCAACTGATGCTTTTGAGGAATTTGAGAGCTGCTGGAAACACAGCGGCTTTTCTGGGGCGTTCCTGCCGCCTCTCTGAGCATAGCAAAGGGTTTCTGGAGGCTGAGGCGAGCTCTTGGAAGGTATTTCCACAGAAAATCTCAAAACTAAATCAACTCTGCATGCTGGTAGCTCTATTATGATGAAATGCACTGAACCAGAAAGTTCAGCGTTCTTGGAGGCTTTTCTTGTGGTCAGTGCCAGAGATTTCTGATTAATAAGGAAAACAGGACGGCTTCCTCCCTCTGAGGTGCTGAGATTAAAAAAACGAAGCAGTAGGGATGAGGAAAAGCCTGGAGCCAAAGGACATACAATGGCAGCAAAAGGAAGGAGAGTAAGAATTAAAAGCGCATATCAGAAAGAATAATAAGGGGGGAGGAGGTCTCAAAAAGGCGGTGGGAGCCTTCTCAGAGGAGGTTGGTTTGATGCCCTCTTGAAGATGTATGGTTCAAGAAGGACAGGAACTGCTTGAAAGAGTCCAGCAGGGCCACAGAGATGCTGGAGGGAGTGGAGCATCTCCTGCTGAGGAGCGGCTGAGGGAGCTGGGGCTCTTGAGCTTGGAGCAGAGGAGCCTGAGGGGTGCCCTCATTCCTGGGGATCCATTGGGAAAGGGCAGTGTCAGGAGGAAGGAGCCAGGCTCTGCTCTGGGATGGCCAATGCCAGCACAAGGGGCAGTGGTCCCAAGCTGGAGCACAGGAGGTTGAAGCTGCAGATGAGGCCAAAGTTTGTGAGTGTGAGGGTTCTGGAGCATGGCCCAGGCTGCCCAGAGAGGTTGTGGAGTCTCCTTGTGTGGAGACCCCCAAAGCCCTGGCCGTGTTCCTGTGTGACTGCTGTGGTGATCCTGCTGTGGCAGGGGTTGCACTGGGGGAGCTTTCCAGGTCCCTTCCAACTCCTCATATTCTGTGATTGTGTGATTTGCCGAGCATCTTTTTCAACTGTGATAAATATCTGAAATGGGGGAAACATCACTGTCCTGTTAGTGGCATCGTTAGGAAATCTGGGTTTGTCAGCTCGCCCTTGTTTGGGTTCTTTAGGGTCTAAGAGAGCTGAGCCTTTCTCTTGTACGGTCTTGTCTTCTGCTTTGGGAAATCAAGGAGAGTTATTTCCCCAAGGAGTAGTGGTTTCCATCTCTGGAGATACCCCAAAACCCAACCAATGATGTCCTGAGCAAGCTGCCCCCATGTTTTCAGCAGGGATCTTCAGGGATCCCTCCAGCCCCTGATACTCTGTGTTTCTCCACATTCTCCATGGGAATGGTTCCAAGCTGCACCAGGGGAGGTTTAGACCAGACATTAGGAAGCATTTCTTTACCAAGAGGATGGTCACACACCAGAACAGGCTTCCTAGAGAGGTGCTGGATGCTCCAACCCTGTCAGTGCTTAAGAGGCATTTGGGCAATGCCCTTTAATTTTGGGTCTGCCCCGCATCGGTTGGGCAGTTGGACCAGGTCCCTTCCAACTGAAATAATCTGTTGTGTGTTGACAGCTGGCAGGGCTCTATTTGCCACTTGGTATTTTAGAAAAATTAAGAATGCCTTAAGGATTGACCCTCACAAGTGTTAAATTGAGTGAAGAATAAGCACATAAGCCTCATTTTCTTGAGGAACGCGTCTTGTGAAGGGTGGCATTGGAAAGGTAGGAGAGAAAAGCAGAGCGGTTTCTTCAACAAATCCACATTTCATGCGTTATCAGGGGAGTGAATGGTGGGGTCAGCGTCAGGCAGGGTCAAGGGATGAGGGAAAGATGCTGAGAAGAGCCCCATTTTAACCCATCAAACCCAGAGCCACGGAGGGGTCCATTAACTCGAGCAAGAGCAAAGTTGTACCCCAAGGCGTTTTGATGTTGTGCAGACGTTTACATAAGGATATCTACATTTTCTGACCGTCCTGGGTCCCTGCCGACTAAATCCGATCGCCCTCCGCTCGAGTATTTCTTGTCTTTAGAAACGTAGCTCAATAAGGAAATAGAAACACATGGGTTGTTGGTTGGGTTTGGTTGGTTTTTTTTCCCCCCAAATACCACGTTAATTTAAAAAAGGCCTTTTTCATTAGATGTTGTATACACAAGGGCTGCAGATTACAAATGCAGAAAATTAAATTGTAAACTCTGCAGTGAGGCCTGGGGGGGTGCAGTAACGGGAGACGTGAGCCACCCCCCATCCCCAGCCCCTGTGAGACGCTCGCACGGAGGGGACTGGGGACCCCCACCTCCCTCCAGATTCCCCCAAACCACCAAGGATGGGTCAGATCCTCATCAGCCCCAAATTCTCCTCCTAAGTCCGGGCTTGCTCATTTGGAATGCCTTCTTTGCATGGATTTGAGACAAAGTAGGGATTTTACCTTTATATTTTTGGTTTTGCTGCTGTTTCCAAGTAAGTTTTTACTATAAAAAATCAGATTCGTCCAATCTCTGATCCTGGATCTTAATTAATATCAATTTTTGCAATAAATCTGTCTCCGTTGAATCCCTTCAGTGGCTGAGGTCCACAACTGTGGCAACAGGTCCAGCTACAGCAGCATCCTCTTGTCTCTCTTAATAAACTGCTTTAATAAACTAATTGCTGCTTCCTTAAGCCCCCAGGGACCCACACGTGGTTCCTCTCCCATTATATGCAGCGTACACCCGTTTTCCCCACACACACTCCGTACTCCTCCTTGGTCCCCCTTTCTTTATCCAAAATCTTGAGCTAAAAAAATCTCCATGCCCTTTAGCACTTGATTTCTCCTTGTAGTTCTTGCTTCTTATGCTGCATCTCCGTCATGAGCCTTTGCTGCTTCTCTTTTGTGATGGCCCTTGGCAAGAAGGATGCTGAAATACCCATGAGGTTTGCCTGGGATATAAGTAATACATAGATATTAATT
>NW_010184384.1:2028-5015 GCF_000695765.1 Mesitornis unicolor | reverse complement strand
TCTGGCCACGGTTTAGTGCCCAGCCCAGCCTTAAACCACGATATGCACCAAGACAGCAGCTCAAGAAAACTGGCTGCTAGATTGCTATTCACATTGCCACCATTTGGCATAACACTACATAACGGATGGTACCTAAATAGTTTTTGTTGATTTCAATAATTTTTGACCAACGACATTTTGGTGCATCAGATCTTTTAATGTATCAAGCTATAACCGCATACTTTATCAAGCTATAATAGTACAATAGCTTTGATAATCAAGTATTTCCAGTGCAAATCTGCCAGTTTTGTAAGTAGGGAGAAAAGGAAAATGGGTGAAAAGAGTGGTCTGGTAGCACAGGGACAAGTCCAAGTCTTGTGATACCAGTTCTGCTGTGTATTTCCTGTTTGAGAAATCATAAAGCCTCTTTGCCTCAGTTGGTCATGTAAAATAAGGAAAGTATTTCCCCATACTCCATAGGTGTTTTAGACCATCAAAACAATTAAAGACTATGAAGAACGTGGTACAGAACCTAGTTAAGTACTTAATATAGAAATGCAGGTAAAATAAACACATAACAGAGCTATTAAAGTGCCTGAAGGTAGAGCTGGTGCTGTTTTAGACCCTCTGAGGTGGGTACCAAAAATGGCACCAAGCCTGCCCTTGGGCAGTGGATCACACTGCTACACTGGTTTAGCAAGCACATCTTCACTCTGTGAAGGAAGGAAAAAGGAAGTGATGTTTTAAAAACAAAATAAAACACTAAAATAATTTTTTCAAGCATGTAAATATTGATTGCTCAGTCTTTCCTTGCATTGGATTTGCAAGCAATGTGTCAAACACAAGATGTGGACTGATGACACCAAGTATCTCCATACCAGCATCATTCCTCCACTGCTATAGTTAAGTACAGGGGTTTTTGTTTTAATGACTGCTGGAGCTGATATATTTGTTACGAATTAATGGTAAATAGATCTTAACGGTCACATATACCAGCATTCACCATATACCTGTTTCTCTCCTATTCCACCTTCTAAAACCCAGCAAACAGTATAGCCAAGTGCTGCAGAAACCTCAAATCCCACTGTGTTTTTGCAGCAGTCTCACATTCATTTTGCTGGCCTATAGAAAATCAGGAAAAAAAGAAACAGAATTTAGATCACTATTCTTTTTTGTGTGAAAAAAAAACCAACCAAAACCAAAAGCCAACAAATAAATAAAAAAAAAACCCAAAATCCAAACCAAACCAAACCAAACCAAAAAATAAAATAGATTTTCAAAAATTAAAAAAAAAAAAGAAAACCAAAGTAGTCTGGTTTTCTTCATTCCCTTTCCTGCTGGTGAAGATACAGCTGACAAAAATCTGAACGACTGCAGATGTGTGCAACCTGCATCAGAAATGAACCCTGTCCTGGCCTTGCCGCTGCCCTGTCACTTCACCCCTGCACATCTCCTTCGAGGACAGCCAGCTGTGACAGCAACAGGGATCTTTGGAAAGGCTTTTTTAGGATGTAAGAAGGTTTTGCAGCTGCCTTAGCAGCTCTTCATCCAATTTCAAATTCCAGACAACGGGTGGCCAGGACCATCGATGGTCTACTTCACCCAGCTTCAGTAAAAAGCAAGGTGAAGGTGTTTTTATATCTTCAATAACTGTATAAATAATGGAGAAATCTATGAGCTCTTCAGTGTAGCTGCAAAATTCTGACTCTCCTACAATTACAGCATGGAAAAAGAGGAAAATATTTAATATCTAACACATAAAATATCTAACACATAAAATATCTAATATCTAACACAAGCGGATTCCCACTGCTAACGGTACCAAGTCTCTCCCAAAACATAACCTCTGTCCTTCCTCTCTGAAGGAGATGCACAGCAGTGACCACTTCCCTTTTTAACAGGGAAACGATACCCAAGTTGACAAAATTACTGCACTGTCTCATTTCCTGCTAGGGACCAGCTCTTTTTCCTCCCATTTCCTTCTCGGTTCCAATTAATTAGCATGGCACCACCACAATTAAGTGGTGTACGTGCACGAGAATCAGCACTCGATCAAAGGCCAGGGACTCCGTTTTGTCATCTTCACACAGGAACCCTAATGTTGGAAGACAAAGCGAAGGCGAGTGGGACCTGACAAATGACCTGGATGCAGGACGAGTCGTTTTATCAATATCTCAAAGCCTAAGAAAGAAAAGTATTTATTTTCTATGTGCATGCACACACAGATATAGGAAGATTCAGAGGATGAAGAACAGGAATAGGAGAATGTGTTAAAGAAAGCTTTAATTTGAGGACATACCCAAAAGTACGCCGGTGATCGGGTGAGGGTACTCTGCCTCCAAATGAGAAAGGAAACAAGTTTATTTTATGAGTAACAGTTAAATGCTCAGGCAGGCAATTAAAGTGCTTTACTGAGGCCATTTTGGGATACCAAACACTTTGAGGATTATATATTCCCTCATATTTCATGTTCAATGTTCCTCCAAGTAAAATATGTGGTTCTCTTTAGTTACTCAGATATGAATTGTACTTTAAAGGCAAGGGGACATTTTTGATAATGCACATCTTAAACTTTTCATTAAACTACCAAATTTAAATTCTACCTTTTTGTGCACTCTGACATTTTTGTCTGGCATTTTCATTAATTTTGCGACATACATAAACGTAGCTGAAATGTTAACTGATCAATACTTTGTCTCTCTCATGTAGCACTGGAGCGGAGCTCCCCAAGGACCACGCAGCAGTACAGAAATTAAATGTGTAAAATATCAAATGTTAATGTTAAACACAGCAGCACTTACTGTATAACGACTGAAAAGGCTAAAAGAATTCCGAATGGACAGATGGTAGCACAAATTATCTGCAATCACATTTAAAGATTAAAGTTTGTCCCGTAAAATAATTCATTGACTCACGTTGAAGTGTGTCCTTTTACTGATAGCTCAGTTGTCCAATTATTTTTGTGCTCATTACAGTGAGAAATGACAGTGCTGGCAAAAAAAAAAAGA
>NW_010184384.1:444-1997 GCF_000695765.1 Mesitornis unicolor | reverse complement strand
GTCCCCCTCCCCCCCCCCCCCCGCGTTACACCCACTGACATCTGCAAGAACACAAATGTCTGGTCAAGAGGCTGATGGAAATTAGGCCCAATTTAGTAGACATTTCAGTGCCCGCAGTAGATCAATCTAAAGAAAAAACACCCACTTTTGCATACTCCAATAAAGTTCTTCTGCCTGAAGCATGCCGTATTAATTACTTAATCTAAAATATACAAAAATTAACTGCTAAATAATCCAAAGGTCTGTTTTAAATACAGGACACACTGTAAAGGCTGTCTCTACGTATTCTATTCTTTCCCATTCTACTCCCTTCAGGTGCTTAAGAAGCGCAAACACAAGCACGTAACACATTCTTGATCAGCCTCTAGACATAACAGGGCTAAATGTGATATAATAAAGCCGTTCTGGAACTGGAATATTAACACTGTTGCTATACACTTATTTAACACGAAATAAATATGAAAAAGGAGTGAAGATCAAATCTTCTGATGGTTCAGATCCAAAGTCACATTCTAGCCAGATCAACCTGTTTTTCACAAGCTATTTACAAATACTTTTGAATACCTGAAAAACAACAGCTAATAATGGGTCGTGCTTCTATTAACACAAAAAAATATTAAAAAATATATCTGGTTAGCAATTATCCTTCTGCTGTGAATTACGGAGGTACTGAAAAAAAACCCCAAATCTGCATCAAAACCAAAATAATTCATAAAAATTACCCAGTGAAAGCTTACGAAGTTCAACAGAAACAGGTAAAAAGTTGTTTAGTTGAGGAAATGCATGATCCAGAGCACTGAAAACTTAACTTCTACGTTCCTGTACTTCTAGGTACAGCACGGAAAACACTGGTCATGGAGCTGGTGCCTTTGGGCAGATTGAAAAAGAACCATCCTAAACCTGAAATAAAGCACTTCCTTTCCTAAAACGTCCCAGAAAACGTAAAGGTTTGAGGCAGGTAAGTTCTGCGGTATAAACAATCAGCAAGACCCTTCAATGAGCACTTTCAGTCTCGATGACCAGCATGGTGACTCCCCGAGAAGAATGACTTTAAGAAGAGCTGCAGTGAACCCTTCAATGTGCATAAAGCAGGTAGCTCATTACAGAGTCACTATAGTAATTAATGCTTTCTGGGGCTTTCCAAGAGCAGTCCTTTCCAGATGTCTCTCATTAATCACATTTCTGAAAAGGAGAATTTCCACCAGAATTTCTTCTCTAGCAGTAGCCCCATCGGAAATTAAAGAAGGGTGAGGCACAAGACAAGGGGACCTGTAATTGTAACACCGAGAACCCGGGGCTGTGGGAGATGTGAAAAATCAACCCTCACATACGTAACTTACACGAAACGGCTGTAAATCTGTACTGCAACGTTATCCACCAAGGTACGTCTTCAAATCCAACAGGAAGGAAGAAATGGCTAGTTTAAAAGTTTACTTCTCGTACATTATTTATTAGCCTGCCTGCAGAGCTGGAAGCCTCCAGAACAGCCTATTGCTCTTCTCCTTTCCGGCACTGACATTTCACTGTGACATTCTCTAACCTCTGGGAGACAA
>NW_010184384.1:0-338 GCF_000695765.1 Mesitornis unicolor | reverse complement strand
TTCAGCGTCAAACGTGCACGTGGACCACCCTCGAGACTTTTCAAGGGCCTATGACAGCTGTGAAACTCCAGAAGCCACCTAAACCCAAAGCGTATGATAGAATTTGAGGCAGATTTGACTCGGCTAGCAAAAACTTATCTATTTTTTTGCCCAAAAGAGGGATTATTTGATCCCTGGAGAGAGTAACTTCAGGTGGAAAAGCACGGGATGCACTGTGGATGTGGAGCAGGAAAACATCTGTGTCACAGCACTGATGCAGACATAATAGATCTATAACTACAACAACCACCATATAGCATGACAAATACTGAAAGGAAACTAAGAAAAGTAGGCTTTAT
>NW_010184383.1:1789-2910 GCF_000695765.1 Mesitornis unicolor | reverse complement strand
GCCCCTGACCTTGGCCGACATCAAGGACCGCGTCCTCTACGTCCTCAAGCTGTACGACAAGATCGACCCGGAGAAGGCGAGTGGGCCCGGGGGAGGTGGAGCGCGGTGGGCTGAACCGGGAGGTCCCGCCCCGGGGTCTGTCGCACCGGAATAGCGGCTTCGGGCTGATCCTCTCGTTTCCTTCCCGCAGCTCACGGCCGAGTCCCACTTCATGAAGGACCTGGGTTTGGACAGCTTGGACCAAGTGGAGATCATCATGGCCATGGAGGACGAATTTGGTAATTCAGAGCTGTGCACGCTCGGCTTCATCGCTGCCTGGTTTTGGCCGATCCTTAACGCGGCTTTTCTCTGTTTAATCCAAAGATCACACAGGGTTTGGTCATTGCAGACGTGTGCTGGGTGCTGCTGGGGTCAGGACGAGGCGTCTGTGTCCCCTGCTGAGCTTGGCCCCTTGGGGGGCTCTGCTCTTGTCCCTGCACCCCTCCTGGGCACCGCCGTGGGGTTGCTGGGGGGCAGAGGGGATGGTGCGTGAGGGCTGTGGGTGTTAAGGCTGCATCTGGAGTTGATCTCGGCTCCTGCTTGTGAAATCACAGCTGCTCCAGGCTTTTCCTCACCAGGACTTTTTTCATCTTCAATACTTGATGCTACTAGGAAAAATAAAGGGTGGTTTTTTCCTTACTAGTTTATATTTCAAGCTACTTTTCCCTTCATTTTGGCCTTCTTCATGCTTTCATTTAAAGCTTTAAAATCCTGGTGTGTGTGCCTAATCCATCCATTGGGTCATGACTGCCCCTGGGGTTTGGTCATTCTCTGAAGCCCAGGCAGGTGTTTCAGGGCATTTGAATTTAATCCACCTGCCATATACCATGGGTTTAGTGTTGGGGGTGACTGTAAGGGCTAGAAGGAGGAACCTGCTGTATCTGGAATGGATTTCTGGCCAGTTTCCCTGTGCCACACCGGGGCTGTGGGGGTCTGGGAAGGCACTGGGGGCTCTGTGATGTGTGGGGCTGTCAGCCCTGCTCCCGCCACCCCTGCCACATCCCTCAGCCAGGAGCAGCCCCGTGCCAGGCAGGACGCAGCTGAGCCCCGGCGTGCGGTGACACGGCCCCTCCTCTTCGCCC
>NW_010184383.1:0-1774 GCF_000695765.1 Mesitornis unicolor | reverse complement strand
CCGTGAGCCTTGCTCCCGCTTCCGTTGCTTGGGGCTGAATACGTGCGCTTTCTTCCAGGGTTTGAAATTCCTGATGGCGATGCAGAGAAGTTGATGTGCCCACAGGAGATCGTAGATTACATTGCAGATAAGAAGGACGTTTATGAATAACAGGAGCTGTGCAGAGCTGGGTAAGTAGGAGCCCGCCTCTGCCAGTGTCTTGGGTGACGATGGCTACGCATGGGGTACACCAGGGAGGGGGTACAGGGCACAGAGCGAGCCCAGCAGGGAATGGGGAGGATGTGTGTGTGCTGTGGGGGGTGGCCATGGGGCTCAGCCCCCTTCCCTCTTGCCCTGCCTGGCGCTTGGAGCACTGAGGTTATCCAGGGTCTCTCAGCAGATGGTGACTTGGTTTGGTCACTGAGGTCCCTCCTTGGTGCTCCCCGGCCATGCGTGGAGCCAGCGGCTCCAGGGGGATGAGCTGGGAGCCGCGCTCTGCCCATGGCAGCCGTTTCCTCCCCACCAGCAGTGCCGGAGGCTGGAGCAGGGAAGGAAGTGGGCAGGAAGGGGTTATTGGAGCGGCTGCAGGGGAAATGAGCCGGGGGCCTCCGTCCCCTCTGTTTGTTCCTGTGCGCTTCTGGCCTCCCCCCACACTCTGACTTCGGGGGGGAGCCGTACCCCAGGGCCGTGCTCTGCCCCGGTGCCGCTCTCCAAGCCAAGGTGCGAGCCCTGGCGATTTGGGAGATCTGTGGACTCCTCATGTGCCCGCTCTGGTGGTGTTCAGTGCCTGTCCCTGCCTGACCCACGTCTGTGCCTCAAAACAGTGGCTCTTGCCCAATGAAATACTGAACATATGGATTTTATTTTCTTAACAGGAGCTGTCTGTACCACCAGGACGGGGCTGGTGTCAGCGGGTGTGAATGTGAGCGCAGGTGCTGCACCATTGCTGCTTTCATCGGGAAGTTGTACTTGGACGTTGTATTTAAAACTGTCTGAATGTGTTGTCCTTGAAAAACAGGAAAAAAAGGAATAAATGTATAAGACCACTGTTGTGTTGATGGCTTTTCCACCGTCCCCCTGCCTCTCTGCTGGTGTCTGCGCTGTCCCATAACCCATCCTGGTGCTTTATTTTATCAGCACTGGGAAAAACAAGCAGGTTCCAGTGGAAAGGCTGCTGCTTTCCCATGGAAAATAAAGGTGGGGGGTGGCTTTCGTGCTGCTGAAAAGCAGAATTGCGGTGGTGTTTCTGTAAGCCCAGCTCACCTCAGCACAGGAGCCTTGTTCTGAAGCTCCCAAAACAGAAACAGGTTATTTCTGGACGTGGCACGGTTTTTTCCTCAGCCAAAAACACTTTCCACTGTCACAGAGGCACCGCCAGGCTCTGAGCCAAGGAAGTGTCACCGGGTAACGTGTCCCCCGCTGGCAATGGGGGGCGGAGGAGGGAAAAGAGAACTGGGTCTATCGGTGCTGGGATGGTGCCCGAGTGGGGGGTGGGAATGGGGAGTGGGTGCTCATGGGGGTCCCTCTGGAGCCACATTTCACGTTTAAATTGGCACCGTGCTGGCTCTTTGTGCCTGGGTGACCCCAGCCTTCAGGGCCCGAGTTTCGCTTTCGTTGTGTGCGAAGCCCAGGATTTGGAAACTCTAAAATCGCTGCTGCACCCCAGGCGTGTCCCAAAACCTCTTCTGGATGGGCTCCACAGCAGAGCAGAGGGGATGCAGCCGTTCGGTCCCCACATCCGTGCTGGTCCCCCCTGTCTTGTCCCCTTGCCCCGGGACAGCAGTGGCTGCAGAGC
>NW_010184382.1:3793-11579 GCF_000695765.1 Mesitornis unicolor | reverse complement strand
GACGGCCTCTGCGTCACCGTGCGCTGAACACCCAGCGCTGCAGCAGCCCTCACCTCTCGTCAGCTGCGCTGTTCTGTGCTGCTCCTCTCTGACCTGTTTCATCAGCTGCAGGTTGTGATCGCTGGCTTCCTTGTGGTTCACCATTGGGAAGGGGTAATCTCGACCTGGTGCGACACAGAGACAGTGGCTGTTACAGGACAAATCAAGGACGTTTTGCTGGATTTGCACCAGAGCAAATGCTTGCAGTGTTTCCTAAAATAAATGGCATCTAAGATAGACCAGGCAACCACTCTTCAGAAGTTCCTGCTTCTCTCCATCAGAGTAAGAGCTCCCATTTAGACATAAGCTTATGAGAGACTTCAAAGATGCATTAGAGCAAGTGTAAAAGCACAGGATGTTCAGATCCTATTTAAAGACAGCGAAGCATCTGAGATAGATAAGTGCAAAAGCAACAACTTAGTGATCCAACAGCTTTAGGCCATGAAGTTGAGCCAAAACCATGTACTTTGAGATTAGAATCCAGTGAAAAACTTTAAAGGAGAATCGACAGAAAGTAGACTGCTGGATTAATCCATTTTCGGAAGGTAAATGCATGCCTTGTGTTGGAAGTGTGATGCTTCCATCTCACGGATGTGTTAGCAGCAGCAAAATCCTTAGCAAGGTATTTGAATCAATTACCTATGATACACCCCGCTTGCTTCTGCTCCTCTTCAGATGCTGTCCACGGCTCATAAATGTACTTGGAGGGAAAGTTCTTTAGCATAGGCAAGTATTTCCTACAAAACAGGAATAATATAGGGGTTTTAGAACCCTGCAGATATATAATAATATGTTTAAGAGAAGTGTAAACCAACTCAGGCCATGTTAGTTCTTGGTGATCATATTGATTTGCAAACCGTGGGAAAGTTCTGATTTATTTTGCACAAAAAACCCCTGGGTTTATGTTTCAAAACCTCCATAGGGTGCTATCTTCCAAAAGCTAAGATTACAGCATAGAATAAATGGGTTGATTCTAACATTACCTCCGTTTTGACTTCATCCAAAATATTCATTTAACATTTCAACTGGCATCCTAAACTTCTAATTAATTTGGTTTTGAACTTATTAAGCATTCTTACAGAACGGAAAAGTCATTTTCTACCCCAGTCTGTCAGGTACGTCAGCGTGGGCTTCCCCTTGCCAAGACCCACAGCTAGACAGGATGTGAGGAAGAGGAGATGTGGGGAAAAGGAGTTTGCTCGAACATCAATGCAGGCTGCCCCTATTGCAGGCAGCGGCAAAATCACACCCTACATAGGAGAAAACTCTTCAGTGCCTTATCCAGAGATGAGGAAAGTGACACTTTGAAGCAGAGAGGACTCACTCAGAGTGGGAAATAAAACCTAAGTGTCTGAAATGAATCAGACCACCTACAGAACCAAGAAATGTGGCACAGACTGGAGTGGGGGAGCTGTGGGAAGTTTTACTCAAGTCCTTTAGGAAGAGCAGTCAGCCTGGTGATCAAACACTGCGCTGGAGCCAACAGGAGCTCACAAATCAATAAAATCCCCTGCGCAGTCATCACCTGTGCAACCATGGGTATGTCTCTCTACGTCTCCGTGCCTCGGCTTCCTAATGTGTTAAATAAAATCACTGCTACGACTGCTGTTTCACTGAGGTTTATGTTTAAACAGACCGAGTCCACCAGCTCCTGCTGTAAGAGGAGCCGGGGAAGCTCTGCTGGAGCAGACGGTGCCATGCTGTGGTCACCCTACCGGATGTACTGGCCCTCGGGGTCCGTGCGCCTCCCAAAGCGGACAGGGCAGAAGATCCGCGTGTACTGGTGGAAGAACGCGCTGGCCGACAGCCACATCCAGTTCCCCGCGTTGATGCTGTAGTCGGCATCTAAAAGCAGCTCTTCAAACACCTGCACTTCAGGGATAGGAAAAGAAAGAGAGAAACACCCCTGAAATGGCCAAGATGTCAAAATTAAAGGCTGGGAGATGAGGGGGGGAGCTTGCTGCTAAAAGCACAGCGCTGGGCTGGGTTATCCCCCTCTCAGCGCACGCAGGGAAGGCTCCCCAGCAAGACAGTTTGCCAAAAGGGAGATAGAGCAGGACCTGGTGATAGAGGAACCCGGAGCCCAAAGCTCTGGCTTTGAAGCCTGCTGCAGACCGAGCAGGTCCCCAATATCCTCAGCATTCAAAATCACCAGACCTTATCATGCCCTACAACTACCTAAAAGAAGGTTGTAGTGAGGTAGGTGTTGGTGTCTTGTCCCAAGTAACAAGTGATTAGGACAAGAGGAAATGGCCTCAAGTTGTGCCAGGGGAGGGTTAGATTGGATATGAGGGAAAACTTATTCACTGAAAGAGTGGTCCAGCACTGGAAGGGGCTGCCCAGGGCAGTGGTGGAGTCCCCATCCCTGGAAGGGTTCAAGAAGCACAGTGATGTGGCACTTGGGGACGTGGTTTAGTGGGCACAGTGGGGCTGGGTTGATGTTGGACTTGATGGTCTTAGGGGTCTCTTTCAACCTTAACCATTCTGTAATTAGACCTTGGGGATGAGAACCACCTCTCACCACTGCACCAAGCACAGCAGGGCTCAGACCTGAGCAAAAGACCAGGGGATTTCATAAACCAGGAGATTCCCAGCAAGGCTCAGTAATGAAGCGCTGCTCTACAGCACCACCTCCCACTGCCAGGGGTTTCTCAGGGTCAGCCAGAAAAAAAGAAAACCAAAAAGCAGCAGTGAACCTTCATGCCCTCTTCCCAGCTGATCCAGAGGTCCCCCCGCGTCAGGAAGCAGGCGACAGCGTGCCGGGCAAGGTGGTGGATCCAGCCTTCCTGGCGCAGTTGGGTCATAATCGCGTCGATCCACGGGAACCCTGTCTGTGCCTGCAGGAGAAAAGAAACATCAGCCCAAAGCTTCATCATGCTGCTTCCCTACGCGCTGCTGTGAGCTCCACCTCAAAGAGCCAGCAGGGACCAACCCTAGGGCACTAGAAGAGCTCTAAACCTAAGCATAGCAGTTGTGGCAACGCATCTTGTTACCGTTTTCCATTTGTGGAGCCTCTCCGCATCCTCGTACCAACCGATCTGGAGGCAGATGGGGTTCCCAGCCATTTTGGTGAAGTTTGGCGTTGCTGATGCCACCGTGTAGAAGAATTCCCTCCACAGGAGCTGCCCTTGGAGCGACACTGGGGGCAGGGAGTGATGCTTGGCCTGCAAAGGCACGAGATCAAAGCTCCAGTTCCTATGTACCATTGGAGTCTCACTCATTTTGGGACTGTCAGGCCCATATAACTAAGGTTAATCTAACTACACTACCAGCTCCATGGGACTTTACCATGAAAGCCAAAGAAATCAAAGCTCTGAAGCAATGCTCTATGTCCAAAAGCAAAGCTGAACTCTGTTAGACCTCAGTGTTACCTCAGATACTCTCCATCTACCTTCCAAAACGGTGTCACACTGGGATTTCTTAAACCAAACATGCATTTAATAACGTATTAATTGCTTGGCAGGCTGAATTCAGGTGGCTCATCCACGTCTCAAGACGTAGTCTTAAGAAGGAGGTTCAGGGAGATCTTGGTTTTCTTGGCTTGGTTTCAGCCATACTTTTTCTTAAGAAACAAACAAGAGTTCAGACGCTGGATTTGGCTTACGCTGCAGTTCAAACTCGTCTAAGATGAAAACAGACGCTTCCTAACACCACAACTGCTTGGACAGCCTCAACTGATCGAAAAGGTCACTTGAACACCAGGCAGATGTCTTGAACAACTTGAATTTTAGGAGGCCTCCCTGCTGCTTCCAGCTCTCACTGCTCCCTACTTATCATATTACTAAAACTTAATTGGGAAAATGTATATGGGAAAAGCTGTGTGCATTGACAAGTGTTTCACACAACATACAAAGCCACTACGTAGTCTTCACAGAAGACATCAGCAAAGTAACATTTTTTGATGCACCAGGTCTCCATCAAGAACGTTAAATCCTGGTCTCACGTGCCAGACACATGAAAGTGCTGAATTTACTTAACTAGGACCAATTCTTTTCTTACCTGAGCGTAGATGTTTGACAATCTGTAAAAAAAGGTGCGAACTGACAGACAGCCCATACTGAAATATGGGCTCAGGCCCGTGGTGCTTGGAAGCAGCGAGTTTGGGATTGTTCTTGGTTTAGTAAAATTTGCCACCCAGCCCTAAAACGAGAACAGAAATCCAGGCTCAGGCAGTACAAGGTGAAACAGGGAAAAAACTCTTGGCAATTGGCATCTTGGAAAATGCTCCCACCACCCGTCCTCCCACAAATGCCACCATCAAGGACGATCTTGAGACCAGGCTGTCATCCTCCTCTGAGATCTCCAAACGCATTGACCGCCTCCAAGCCCAACGTCAAGGCCATGTCCCACCCATGGGTGCTGTGAAGCTCTGCTCTCCCCAGAGCCGGGTGATTTTGTGGTGCAGGGAACAGCTCCCTTGGTCCAACAGCACTGCCCTGAAGGTCTTCTCCACTTTATGAAACTGGGAGAGGGTAAAGCAATTGCTTAAAAGCAGCCAGCACCAGGACAGGCTTGGCTGCCAAGAGCTGAGCCCTGATGGAGATAAACTCAGCTGGAGCTGAAGCAGGGCTCCACAGCTCAGCACTTCATAGAATCACAGAGTCCTTGGGTTGGAAAAGACCTTTAAGATCAAGTCCAACCATAACCTGTACGCTACTAAACCATGTCTCTAAGCACCTCATTTCCCCATCTTTTAAACCCCTCCAGGGATGGGGACTCCACCACTGCCCTGGGCAGCCCCTTTCACTGCCTGATAACCCTTTCAGTAAGGAAATTTTTCCCCATATCCAACCTAACCCTCCCCTGGCACAACTTGAGGCCATTTCCCCTTGTCCCATCGCTTGTTACTGGGAGAAGAGACCAACCCTCCTCGTTACCCCCTCCTTTCAGGAGCTGCAGAGGGGATAAGGTCTCCCCTCACCCTCCTTTTCTCCAGCTGAACCCCTTCTCAAGGTCCAGACACAACCCCACATAAAAGGAGTGAGGTGGTCGCTAACCGCAGCCCACCCAGAGCCGGCAGCACCGCCCGTGTAAGCCCAAGGCTGACCTGATCAGTCAAGTGTTGCTCCAGGCGCTGCAGCCCTTCGGTCTCTCCTCCTCTCCAGGGAGAGGGGTTCTGCGGGGGGATCTTCAAATCCCCAGGGAGAGGCACCCTGTAGGACTCTGCCAGGCCCGAGTCAGGGATCCTACATCTCCTAATGGGAGAGAAAAGCCTCTTTCAAAGTGGGAACTGGAGCCAGAAGGGGGAAGGAGACCCCTGCCCATGGCACATGCCAAGATCTCCTCTGTCCCAGCAGAGCAGAGCACAGGGGAATGAAAGCTCAGGCAGAAGCCTCAGGCTGCACTCTGCTTGGGAAAAAAAAGAGCTCGTCTTGCAATCACTCAGGGTAATTCCAACCTGAACTGGGGAGAGAGGAACAGACCCACCAAATCACAGCGCTCAGAGCAGTCGGCTGCAGCCCCCACAGCTCAGACACCCCTCTTGGTTCCCATCCGGTATGAAAGGCTCAGAGACATCTCCTCTCCAGCTTCCCCCATCTCATTCATCCACAGGAGGAAGCTCAGAGCCTCCTCTTTTGGCTCTTCTTTTGGGCAGAAAAAGCACCTGTGATTTCCTGCTCTCCAAGAGTTACTTACTGGAAGTCTTCAGCTGTAAGATTTCGGACAGGCACCTCAGGGTCGCCGAGCAGAGAGAGAATGTGAAGGAACCTCTTGTACGTTAATGGGGGGCTCCCACCGTTCAGGTCCAAAATCCTAAAGAAAACAAGATCGCTTTTCACCATAATATAAACCGAGGAGGAAGCTGGAGCTGCCAGTGGACAGGAAGGTGACAGCAAAGGCTGGAACAGCTCTGGTTCATACAACTGAATGTGGAAATTACAGATTTTACAAGTAAAACTTCCCTGCGTGAACACACATCCATCCTGAGAGCAGTCCCTCAGGACTTAAGACAACAAAATTGGGACCAGGATGGCAGCCACGGCTCCAACTGGGCAGCTCTGCACATTCAGACACAGCCAGGACAGCAGAGCTCAAGGTGCAGGACACATCTGGGGCTGCCAGGGGCAGTCAGATCCCAAAAATACACAGGTTCAGGGCAGTAAGTAACTCTTTTATGTGAGCAGACAGCTTGAATTCGAGATGGCAAGGCACAGATATCCCTGCATTTACGTAAATTAGGGGAATTTGCAGAATTAGGGTGTTAAGGCTGTTTTTTCTATTACTGATCACCTCCCTATTATTATTCATTTCAGTATCTTCAGTCATTCAGCTCTGCGTAACAGCCTGGATCCAAGTGGATCCAGACAGCAGTGAAAGCTGATCAGAAAGATTACAAAAAATCTGACACAAAAAGTTTCTCTTTAAAGTCCCATTAAAGGTGTGAAAGAATTTCTTCCACTCTGTTTAAAAGAGTGGCTAATGTTAAGTTTTGAAGTGAATTCAACTGCCCAAAAGGAAAAAAAAAAAATAACAAACCCTTTAGGCTGGAATCAGAGCCCAACATCCTGTGCAACCCACCAAAAATCTGTGACCAACACCGAAAAAAATCCCCAGCAAACAGAGTCATGTTCACCTCAGTCCAATGTTATCAACAGAACAGGATCCAGAAGGACCAGGATACTTGGCCTTTCCTCTCCCTGATGCTTGCTAGATCTAAAATCAACCTTCCTGGAGGTGTTCTTTGGGGCAACCACGTACCGGTTGGTGTCGTACAGACTGTGGCCCAGCAGGGAGAGCACCTCAAAGCCCAGCTCTGCTCCCAGCCGCCGTATGTTGGCCTCCATCTCCTTGTAAAACGGTTCCGTCTCCGCATCCAGAGTCACTCGGGTGATCTCCCACCTCTGGACCTGGTCTCTAAGAACGGCCTCGTACTCTCCTTGAGCAACCAGCAGGCACGAGCCCAGCTGACACAGGTTTTTCTGGAGATCCTCTAGGGACTGCAGCAGAAAATGCCACCGCAGGGCCCCGATGTGCATCACCGACGTCATGAACTTCCTGTCCAGGATGTAGACGGGGTAGACGACCTCCGAGGACTCCAGCGCCGCCAGCAGCGCCGGGTTGTCGTGAAGCCGAAGTCCCTTCCGGAAAAGGTGAATGGTGCGATGTGACATCCTGGCTGTTCTCAGAGCTGCTAAGAGAGGAAGATTTTTTATTTAGGTGATCCTGCTCTGGCAGGGGTTGGACTGGATGATCTTTCAAGGTCCCTTCCAACTCCTGAGATTCTGTGATCCTGTGATGGGAACCGTTGGCTTTGGGGACGCACAATCCCAATTAAATCAAAGTCAATTAACAATTAAGAGCTCCAAACAGCCCTCAGGTCTTTTTACTGCAATTCTCTTCTGCTTTTGATAAGTTTTCGTGAGGGAGAAAAGCAGAAATGGGACCAAAGGGCTCCTCTCAGTCCTACGTCCCTGCCAGGTCCCAGCATTGGGCCGCTGTGTCACCACCTCGCTCCACAGAGAGCGGCTCCTTCCCCACACGAGTCACTCAAGTTCTTGAATTAAATACCTGAATTTAATTACTTCCCAATAGCGCTCACCAGAAGGAAGGAAGCAAAACAGAGCTGCCAGAGCTCCATTTAGTGCAAAAACATTTGAGAGCCCCACAGACCAGCAAACCCTCCATAAGTCAACGGCGAGGAGATGATTCGGGGAGCTCTGCCTCTGTTCATACACAGTGGGCCATGGGGGGAACAGCTCTGCAGGAGCCCTCATCCCATCAGTACCCCGATACAGCAGGGAAAAGC
>NW_010184382.1:0-3762 GCF_000695765.1 Mesitornis unicolor | reverse complement strand
CAGCAGGAGACATCCAAAAGGCACAGCACGCTTCCTCACTAACAGGCTGCAAGGTGAAACAAGGGAAATGCTGATATATATGCGTAATATCTCAATTCATCGGTTTGCCATGGTTTTTACCCATCTTTCCCAGCCCTAGGAGACCTCATGGTGCTTCCAAGTGCCAGGAGAAAAGCCTTTCTCCCTCCACAGCAGAGCTGGGTGGTGAGAACTGCACAAAACCCCTCTTTCTCTAAGCTGGGGCTGATGTAGGGAACAGCACACGTTCGTTCCCCTTTGAACTGCTTCAGCTGAGTTTTGAGGACACGCAGGAGGCTCCCTCTTTGCTATCAGTGTGAGAAGCTGCCCCGCAGCCACTGGCTGCTCCTCTCAGCGGGTGATGGACGTGGCACCAAACAGAAAGGAGGAGCCCAGCTGCCACCTCGTGTCTGTACCAACCCCAGCAGCACCTCCCCAGTTTGTTCTGGCCCACACAGAAGGGGAGGAGCCCAACACCCACCTCCGAGATGGGTCCACGCCTGCTTCTGATTCACGTATTATCACTCAGAGGAGCATTAAGGGATTAGGGATTAGCAAAGAACCCAACAACAATCTCTAATCTCTAATCAAGGTCAGCTCTTCCAACCCAAATGCTCCACTCGCACCCTCCCAAACGGCTGCAATAGGTGGCTCAACCCCTTATCCCCACTCAACCCACAAACAACAGCTTTACCCACCTCACCAGCGATGACCTGGCTGCTCCTGTTCCCAAAATCACTCAGCAGCATCACCAAGACAAACCCAGTTGCGCTCCCAGGCAACACAGCCCACTGCCACCCCTCGAGGAGTGACCCCTGCAAACTTGTGGGCGCTGGGCAGCACCGTGCACCCCGAGCAGGGGTTTGGGCTTTGCTGGGTGCTCTGCCTTGCGCCCCAGCTCGGGCACTGCCCTGCCCACATGTCCTGGGAGAACAGGAAAAACAAGGCAACCCTCCTGCTGCTCGGGGGAGCACCCAGCTGGCACTTCAGGGTAGAAAACCAAGCAAAGGCGGTTAGAAAAGTCCCCTGCACCCTGTGGCAGGAGCACAGGACCAGCCCGCACCAGCTGGCCTCACTGAGGGGCTGCCCTGAGACAGGGACTCCACGGCCCCTCAGAGCCTTCGGGGCTGCCCTAGGCCTTGCAGCCCCACAAAGCCCAAAGGATCACCCCAACCCCATGGCCCCACGCAGCCATCGCAGGACACAGCCCAAAGGGCTGCCCCAAACCCAGGGTCTTGCACCCCCACATGGGGTCACCCTGAACACCATAGCACCTACGGGGCAACACCAAACTCAGGGTCCCACACAACCCATGAGGCCACCCCAAACCTGGGGCCTCCCAGCCTCACACAGCCCATGGGATGGGCCCAAGCCCAGGGTGTCCCCGTGGGGGCTGCAGTGAGGTGGAGAGTGACCCATCCCATCCCTCCCCTACGGTGCCAGTGGGGCACAGCTGTAGGGAGCAGGACCACACCACAGCAGGGAGTGGGCACAGGGCAGGGGGGCACCAGGCCAGGGTGGGTGGCAGGGCCAGCATTAGGGGCAGCTCCGGGGGTCCCAGTGCAGGGGATTAGGCAAATCGGGGCTGGTGGGGAGCAGGAGAGGGACTGAGCCCAGAGCCCAATGGGTTTCAGGGTTGGGACCTGTCACTGGGTTGAAAGGAACAGGGAGGGATCGCTGGTGCTGGCCTGGCAGCACGAGGGAGGTGTCAAAAGGAGGTGGTGGCTCTGCACCAAGGGACTGAACCCTCGGATGCTCCTGCCCTGCTGGAAGGAAGGGGAGGATCCTCTGGAGCCGGTGCTGGTGATCAAATTTGTGTCAGGATTTATCCACCACTACTCTCCCACCTCTCCATGAACTGGTGACCTGAGGCCGTCCACCCAGCAAGGCCAGGTAGGCTCCCTGCCACATCTGCATTCCTTCTGCTCCTCAAAAATCACAGAATCCCAGAACGTCAGGGATTGGAAGGGACCTCCAAAGCTCATCCAGTCCAATCCCCCTGCCGGAGCAGGAACACCCAGATGAGGTTACACAGGAAGGCGTCCAGGCGGGTTTTGAATGTCTGCAGAGAAGGAGACTCCACAACCTCTCTGGGCAGCCTGGGCCAGGGCTCTGTCACCCTCACTGAGAAGAAGTTTCTTCTCCAATTGAAGTGGAACCTCCTGTGTTCCAGTTTGTGTCCAATACCCCTTGTCCTATCATTGTTTGTCACCGAGAAGAGCCTGGCTCCATCCTCGTGACACTCACCCTTTAAATATTTATAACCATGAATGAGGTCTCCCCTCAGTCTCTTCTGCAAACTAAAAAGCCCCAGCTCCCTCAGCCTTTCCACATAAGGGAGATGCTCCACTCCCTTGATCATCTTTGTAGCCCTACGCTGGAAAAAAAAAATCAACCAACGCAGGCAGAAAACACCACAACAGAAAGCAGGGACAACCCCAAATCAGCCAGGCCTTACCTTGAGGGTTCCCTCACTGATACTGTGGGGTCTTTACAACGGATGACCCCGAAAAGAGGGCACCACACAACTGCGGATCCCGGCGCTCCCGCTGATGAGCATTTCTCTCCACAGGCAGAGATCTGCTGGGGGGATGCAGTGGGCGTCAGGACATCACCATCCACCTCCAGCTGCACTGCTCCGGTTCCCTACTGGGAAATCACAGAATCACAGAATCGCTTGGTTGGAAAAGCCCTCTGAGATCATCACGTCCAACTGCTCCTGTCTACCCCCTAAACCATATCCTTAAGTACCTCGTCTACCCGCTCTTTAAACACATCCAGGGATGGTGACTCCACCACCTCCCTGGGCAGCCTGTTCCAGCTTCTGACGACCCTCTCAGGAGAGAACTTCCTCCTTATCTCTAACCTGAACCTCCCTTGGCACAGCTTGGTGCCGTTTCCCCTTGTTCTATCCCCCATCACCTGGGAGAAGAGCCCAGCACCCACCTCTCTACAAGCTCCCTTGAGGCAGTTGTAGGTGGTGCTGAGGTCTCCCCTCAGCCTTCCCTTCTCCAGGTTAAAAAACTCCTAAATACTGCAAATACACACAGCGAGGTGGGTTCTGCATCCAAGGCGGTTTGAGGGACTCGAGGCTTTTGTGTAATCCCTGCGAGAGGAGGAGGAACGCAGGCGGCAGAGCAAGATGGGACATGCAGGGGCTGAGGCCCAGGAGCCAGGAAGGAAAACTTTTAACAGTTTAATTTCCTCTGCGGGCACTCTCCGTTGTCCAGTTACAGCAAACCACAGGCGTTCTCCTTGGCCGTAAGCCTGGCTGCTGAGGAGGCGACAGTAATTCAATTATCAAGCTTTTAACACACGTCAGCCAGGGGGAACAAAGCAGCCTCACAACTGCCTCCAGAAACTGTGTTTTGGGCTTGTGAAGGGCAGTAACAGCCACCAGGAGGTTATTTAACAGCGCTCTGACTTGACAGGCGTAAGAAGAACTCCTTAACTGGGATTAAAGAAGGCATTTTTTTGCATAAACTTGGGTACATAATCCCAGTCTCCACACGGAGCCAGGCCCGCGGCTGCTGTTGGTTCAACACCTCTGCCTCATTTCTCTTGTTCCAATCTCTCAGGTGATAAATAAAGCGCTACACGTAGCGCTCGATGCAAGGAAATGGCATTTGAAGTCGCACCAGGAAAAGAGCCCCAAAATCACCCCCGCGGAGGAGCTCAGGGAGGCGGGCGGGGCCTCTGCCCGTGAGGGGCCGGGCCGGGGTCTCAGCCGGGCGGGGAAAGGAC
>NW_010184381.1:0-22365 GCF_000695765.1 Mesitornis unicolor | reverse complement strand
TTAAATATTAATTTAATTAATTAAATACCTAAAAATTACTTAAATATGTTTGTTTGTTTGTTTTTTAATGCTATGGATTTTAGTTAACATAAGACTATTGCTAAATGGATTTTTGTTTCCATAATAGTTGCCACAGAAATGTGAACCACCTCTAACCTTACATACTGCAGAATAAATATGAAAATGGTTAATGACAGAACAGTATTTTCCATTTACTAGTTCTGAGTAAATTGGAAGCATATGTTTAAGCTGTGTGTAATAGTTTTTTCTTTTTTGCTTATCTGATAAAATTCAAATGAGAGCAGGTTCAGGCCTTATTAGCTCCTTCAATACCTAAAGGATTCCTACTTATACCCAACTGCTTTTGTTTTCATATTTCCCCAGTTGTCTAATTAAGCAGTAAAAAGAAACCCGGAGTTAGGGCATAAACAGGTGATACTTCCACTGGGACAGCTGAAGCTCAATTGATATCAGGAGAGATGGTCTAGTTTTGCCTCCATGTAAGTGGGAGGAGACCTCTTGCTCCTCAGGGCCTTTGGTGTCTCAATAAGATGGTGGGGTAGTGTTGGTCACTAAATGCAATAGTGATAGAAACAGTCTGTGAGGTCCTCTGAGGAAAACACACATCACATCGCAGAAAGCACAGGAAAATTTGGATACTACTGGTGCAAAGAGTGGAGCGGCTTCACCACCTCCTGTCTGTATCAGATGATGCTAATGATGATGCCATCCTCTCTACTCAGCCTCAGTCTGAGGCGTTAATATTGAGTGAAGCACACCTGGGCTGCGAGGAGCACAGGGTAGCTCTTAGAGATGTGTGGAAAATGGATTGATTTAAATGAGCTCTTGTTATCTGGACAGAAACCAAGAAGGAGCAAAGCCACATGGATAACTGTTGAATGTGGGCTGATATTTTAATGCTTATTCTCCAGCTGTATGTGCTGTCAGAAGGGTTTCATTGCAGCTGCAGGATGTGGACTGAGGGTTTATCTTAGCAAAAACGACAGTGTGTAACTCACAGGAAGATAACAGCACCTCTCGGCTGGCTCTGGTTGTAGGAAGTTCATTACACACGTGTATATGCACATGCACAACAATTAGTGTGAGAAATGCAAAATCCATGTTGTTTACTGCAATGAAACATTTTGTATCTGCTTGTTTCCAAGTCCTGGGCTCAGTGCTGGAGCCTTTGGTGATTGTATCCCATTTTCACAATTTCTAAATTTATTTAGAAAAAATAACCTCTTAAATATAAAATACATCGATTATAAAATATAGTTAATTTAAATATAAAATAATTAATTTCTAAAATAAACTGGTTTAGCGAATATAGAGCTAAAAGTAGCATCTTCACATTTGCTTTCTGCATTTCTGGGATGGCAGATTGGCTGAATGAGATAAAAGAACAGAATGAGTTAAAAGGTTACAGCTTTTGAGGTTATCCATTTTAAGAAAATGCTCTTTAGATGACAGAATTTATTTAGTTAGCACTGGAGGAAATGACATTCTAGAAATTAGGAGTCCTGAGCTTGGAACATGATCTTGCATTCAGTTTGACTTAGAGGACCCTGGTACCTATTGGTATCTATCTGTGTGTGAGTGTGAGGCAGAGGAGCTAATTAATTAATCCATCCAGCAGATGCATGCAAGTGAAAGAACCGATTCTCGCAAATCCTGAGTAGCATTGTTGACATTTTATTGTTGACATTTTCTGTGTCGGTGCAATCCGGACCCATTCTCGTGGGACATCCAACTGTTTTTTCACTGCTGAACAAAGCACACAAACTCAACAGTGGCCTGGGAGAAGTATGCAACATGGGGTCATACACATGTGATGGGCACACTGATTTCAAAGACTTGTCCATTTGACTCTTCAAAGACCTGTAGTGCTCTATCAAGTATTTGTTTTTTTCTTTCTTTGAGCCTTCTTTCGTTTTTCCTTTTTAACTTCAAAGCTTTAAATTTTACTTTTGAAATCTGACTGGCAATACAGGTCAGTGAGTTGAGTCACAAATCCCTCACGCTGATGTCTCCTTTTCAGGTATCAAACACATGCATGTTTAATGAATAGAGTCCTTCAGGCTAGAAAAATAAACATTCAGATGAGACCCTTTTCCCACTGCTACCACAATCCTAACTCACAGGCAAATGAAAACCTGATGAAGGTTATATGACAGGACCTATTCCAGTCCCCCTCAATGACCTTGATCTATCACAAATGCAACTGGCCTCTATCATGGCAGGCAACCCAGGCAACTGTCAGTGCTGCCAATAAATCACTGCAGTCCTGAAGTTACGAGCTCCTGGAAAACGTTGCCACAGTTCTAGGTGTTCAAGCAGTCACATCCCTTAGGGTTGCAAAAGTTTTGAATGGGGTTTGCTCACGTTGGTGTTCTGCTCATTAGATCAAAAATAAACGTGCCCCCCTCACCGAGGAAGAAACGAGAGCAAGTTTACTGTTGCTTCATTCTTGGGGCAAAATGCCTCCTTTGTTCTCCTGCCGGTAATAAGTTGAAGCACTCACCATCATGAGAAGCATATGACAGATGCCTTTCGTTCTTAGAAGAACAGAATGTTTTCTAAAAAGAGTGGGGCTTCTGGTTCCTCTGAAGTAGCTGCCATGTAAACAGTGGCTGGTAGGTAGTGCTGTGCTGAGAATGGCATTCAGACTATTTTGCATAAGCAGCAGTGTGTATGTGGGAGTTTGGCTGAGCACTGTTCCTTTTAGTTATTCAATCCCATCACTGTCTCTGTCATCCTACCTACCATGAAACACAGACAATTTTCAGTAATGGGGAGATTTTCTTTTCCACACTTTAACCGCTGATTCTCTAGACTGACATAACAGCCATAATAATAACATCATGATAATAATTCATTGTCATTTCTCCAGTGCAAAGATGATTCCATCTAGTCCAGCACAGTTAAGTTTCAATGGACCTGAGACCAGAAAATCTTCTGTGCAGTGATAAAAGCAGTCTTCCAGATGGGCAGCACCACAGCCAGGCCTTGCATTGCAGCCTCTCTTTGCGCAATGCAGTGTCAGGAGCAATGTGTTTGCTGCTTCGTTCATTCCTAACATGACTTTGTGTTGCAATGCAGAATTTTTAATTTTTGAAGTGGAACAATGCAGCAATTGCTTCTATGCTGAGAAGGGAGATGCCTGTGACTGTTTGATGTTTCAGTTCAATCATTTTTTTTCCTGCTTTTATGTTTTAGTGGCATTATGCTCGAGGAAGACAGCAGTGATCTTGATATCCTACATGCTGGCTGTCACTTTTGTCTTTTTGCATCCCTCAGGATGACAGATACACTGCCATTGAGCAAGCAGAGCCTTCATATCAGTCAGTCAAATGCAGGTCTGCTTACATGGAATAAAATAAACATTTATTGGCACATAACAGAATAAAAAAGGAAGGAAAAAAAAAAACCCTAATTTTTGAAAAAGACTGCCTTTCCAGACATGCAGAGTGACAAGCAAAGCACCCATACTCTGTTAGAAACAGGAACTTAATATGCATTTTAAAATCTACTTTGAAATACAGTAGTAATAGTGTTATTGTGGGTGTGAAGGTCTAGGACTAGAAAGAAAAAGTGTATAGGGAGAAGCTATAGCCTTTGTTACACCAACTGTTAGAGTTTTAAAAGAAACAAGGTTTAAGGCAAAAAACTTTTTCTAGGTCTGAAATACAAGTATGAAATACCAAACTAAGAAGAAACCAAATCTTTTGTTCTTGCATTGATTATAGTAAGAAATTATCAATGTATGAGTAAAAGAGGGCAGCAATATCTGAGAATTGAGCTAACAGAAATACCGGTCAAATATTCCTTCTGTGATCCTGGGGTGAAATAATTATCCACAGAAATTAGCAAGACACAATATATTTAAAATGCTTAGGAAAAAAAGGTCAAGAAAGAAAAAAGTCACCAAGCATGATCTATTTAAAAGAAAAGAAAATCCTCTTCTTACATCCTATCCTGAAACAAAGATATACCACGGAGCCTGAAAAACATCATATCAAATTGTAATACACTCTGCTACTAGACTCAGAGATCCTGTTCTTCATTTTACTTTGCCTTTTCCTCTCACTTTGGCATTAGTTTAATCATAATAGTCCTCCAACTATGTTGTCCCTGATCTCCTGGAAGGATCATGCACGGATGTGGACTCTTAATTAGAGACCCTGAAGGTACATGAGGTCCACTCAAGTGCTTTAACATTAAACATGTCTGTAAAATATCCATATATTCATAGATTTGCCCCAAATCTCATATTGTTTTGCCGAAAATACCATGTTGCTGCTTTTATAGATAGAGATGTTTCACCTTGCCAGAAGTGCTCCTGCCCAGCAGCAGCATTTCAGCACTCTTAGATTTTGGGAGGAGTTAGACAAGGGATGAAAGGACTGGTGGATACACGCTGCCTTATCCATGCAAATACCCCAGCCACCAGTGGAGCTGTGCCAGTGGGAAAATATTGCCCTTGAATCCTATAGCAGAAAAGGCCTTTGTGTGCATCAAAGAAGGGATTTCCCCCACCCCCTCCCTTGTCCTGCTACAGCTAGATAAACAGGGTTAATTTTAATGTCTCTTGTTACTCAGATCCCATTCCATATGTTCTAATTAACCCTGTCTTATTTGGCTAAAGGTTTCTGTTAACACCTTCTTTTCAGTATTTCTCACATGCTGAATAAACAGCCTCATGTACAAAGATCCATTAACATGCAAATGCCTAAGTTACACTTTGTGTTGGACTTCATTAATATGGAAAGATGCATTTCCCAGTGGGAGGTCACTTGGACAAGACCTAGTGCAGTTATCCAATTTTGGTGACAGCTCAATATCATGTGGATGAATACTGAAACATTTTCTCAAGTGGGTTTGATTTAGTTGAAAATGAATTTTCTTTGAGAATATAGTAATTTTGCCAAACCACTGAATTCAAAATCAGTTTATGAGAATGTTCACGTAAAGTAACATTTGAAAGTATAAAGAGAAGTTTTCTAGGGCCAAACTACTGGTTCATACTTTACATATAGTTTTTCACTAGTAAACACATGTGATATGATGAGATACATGTGTCAAGTATAATAATTTTGGCTTAGATTTTGGTACTGATTTTCCAGAGTCAAAAGGAATGCTTGCAAGCAATATTCACTTCAAGATTAAAAAAAAGAAAGACTAATTATAATTTATGATACAATTATAGATCTTAAGATGTGGGCAGTTTTAAATTCATATACATAAATGAGGATAAATTGATTAATCTAACAATTTTATTACTCAAATTCCTTTCCACCTTTAGCACTAGTTATAAATTGTTCACTTGACTGTGGCAAAAATATAACATCAATACTTATTATCTTTAATTCTAACTCAGAAGACATGTTTTCATTATCATGTTCATTCTAATGTGTAATAAAAATATATTTTGCCTGGAAACTTATAATGTAGAAAACCTGGGTTCATCTGTGTTCTTAACCATCTATCTAGCCTTTAGTGTTTATATTGTTCATGCAGGGATACACAAATAGCTGTATGTTTAATTAAAAATGTTGTACAAATGGGTCTGATTCAGAGCCACGATTTTTTCCTTCAGGAGTAAGGAAATACTGAAAATATTTAAGTTGTAACTCAAAATGTGCAGTGCTAATTGGAAAGAAAGGGTAGAAAAGGGTGGTGGTTGCCCTAAGCCATGCCTGCAGTGTGGAGTTGACTGTGGCTGGGCAGACATGAAGGAAGATGTTATGGACATCCTTCACTGGATGGTCAAATGTGGTACCAGCTGATAATTTTTCTGGTAGAAGTGAGGACATGGGCAATGCTCTGGAAAGTCAATTAGCAACTTTTTAGGAATAGCATCATGGGTTCATCTCTGTTATTGAGCACAAATCAGCAGTGTAGTGGTAGCTTATATATCACTGGTGTTGCTGCTGACAGTGGTCACTGCCAGGTGTATCAAAAGAACAGCGAGAAATTTCAGAAATGACATTTTTTCTTCAGTTAACTCAAGCTGCTTATGGTGATTTAGGGTCTTTGCAGAGCCAGTGGTCCAACTGGTTTTCAGCTGGGATGATTATATTACTTACAGGAAGACCTATATATTTTGGATCTGTGGTACGTTTTAGACTGTAATGTTAACCTGTGACAATAAATTTCACAGCTTTATTATTATCGTCTATAAAATAATGTATTTTAGACTTTAATTAGATGCTCTCAGGGCATTGAAAAGTCTCTTTTTTTTATAATTATTTTGAGAAATGCCAAAACAATGACTTTCTCAGTCACTGCAGTCTTGAAATGAGTCTATAATTTCTCTTCTTCTGAGTATCCTCTGTGAAATAAATATGCCAGATATATCCAGTTTCTTTTCTTATGGAAGTCTTTTCATGTTATGCCATTCTTTTGAGACCCTTCTATTGTTACAACATGTCTTTTACAGTAGCCAGAGTTGTAGATGAGCACTGATTTACTGAGTGAAGCCATAATCCCTTTGGTATTATTTTATGCACATATGCTTTATATATCTGTCCCTGCACATTTCAAAAGATACTTGCGCAGATCTCTCCACAGAGTCACCAGAATTTTTTGTGAATGGTTTTCATACTGTAGAAGACATTATTTCTTGCAAGGCATATTGTTTTGTATGTCTTTAATCTGCCAGGTTGATATATAGCTATAGCTTTTTCAAATCCTCTGAAATTCTTCATACTCTGTCGTCTCAACAAACAAATAATTTTGCCTCCATTTATTATTGTTCTGTCTCTTCTTCTGACTCTGCCATTCTTAAGTTCATTGTTCAAAGATGTTCTTGAAAAGCTCTTTATTGCCAAACATAGTGAATTTGCAGCATAACATCTTCTTATCTTATAGTTATTCGTGCACCTTGTCTGGTATTTCCTGTGAAAAAATATTGAATGAAACATCACATATATACTGCATGGAAAAAATAGCATAATAATTTCTCTCAAAGTATTTATTTCTTTGTTTCATGCCATTAATATTGGGGTTCATCAGAAAGCTGTGGTATCTGCAACATTGTAAACATTTGCAAAGACAGAAGAGGACAGGTAGCTTTCCAAATGAAATATTAGCTTCTGATGTAGTGTGAAGACAGGTAAAGTTATTTTAGGTAGACTTAATCCAAAGCTCTGTAACAATGAAAAACTCATTGTGTCTGGAGGGGAATCAGTGTATGGGTTTTGTAGTATGCTGATGTCTCACAGAAAGCCTGATTTGTCATGGTGACCCATAGAAAGTCTAGTTGCAAATTTTCTGCATATCAGTTCAGAAGTCATGTTCTTTTGGCAGGCTGTGTGGATTACTGGCAAAAGATGGATTTCCTCCACTGCACATAAAAACTGGAGCTGTGTGAGGATAAAATAAGTGAAAGACTGTGTCATGGTTTAGGGCTGGGCTGGCCACTAAATCCTGGACAGACACTCTCTATTAACCCCTCTCCTCTCTCAGGAAGGGAAAAGACAGTAAGGGAGAGAGACTTTATGGGTTGAAAAATAAATCTAACATATTTAATAAAGCAATAAAACTAATACTACAGGATAATAATGTAAATAGGAAATATAACAGAATATATACAAATATGTACAAATATATATAAATCCAATATAAAATCCTCCTCCCACCCTCCCCACAATTATCTCACCAGAGGCTTTGCGTAGCAGGGCACTGGAAAGGTCCCAGACTGGACCCAGCAGCAGGTGAGAGCAGGATGCAGTAACTGGATTCAGGAACACATGGATCAGGAGCGGTGGCAGATGAACCAGCAGGGTTCTGCTCTGACTTTGGCCATCACAGAAGAAACAGAGCAGAGGGCAGAGAAAGAAGAAGGGTTGAGACCCTTGTGATCCCTCACCTTTATACTGAGTATGACATATGTAGGATGGAATACCTAGTTGACCAGTTTTGGATTTGCTCCTCCCCGCAGATGTGGATACGGCACTCATGGTGAGACAGTGGCCTTGTCATTGTTTACATAACATAAAAGCATTATCACTCATAACAGAACACGCTGTCTGGAAACACATGTCATTGGTTTCAACAAGTACAGCCACTTAGAAGAGTCTGAGATGAAAAGTAAAATCCCTGAATAGAAAATTAGTTATATTTAGCTCAAACTAGGAGAGACTGCAAGAATTTTCAAACTGAATGTTTTAAAGTGGAAAATAAAGCCAAAGTTGTAGAATGTTCAAGATTAAAGTGTGTAAGAGCATTTGTGTTGTGAAACAAATGATTTGTGTTTGCTATGGAGTTTTATTTTAAGAAAGATCTTTAGGGATCTGTAATGTCTGCAGCTTACTACTGTGCACTGTAAATAGTTTAGTTTAACAGAGAAGTGGTGCCAGAACAACTGCAACTTTAACATCTCCAGTTACACCCTCTTCAGAGAGCTGACACTTCTTAAGGATCCAGTTGCGTTTACTTTACCTCTTGATATATGACAGAAGACCCCTACCTCCTGGGCCGTCTTGCTGGTTTTCTACTGGAGGTGCATCTCAAATAGTGACAGTGGAATTTCTCTTGCTTTATTTGAGGGTCTTGAGTGCAGAGCTCCCCAACTGCTGCTCCCACAACAGCTAACCTATTTCAGCAGCACATACCAAATAAATGGAAGTAGGAGCTCTTGCTGTGCAGATGAAAGCTGGCAGAACCTGTGTGTTATGGGAGAGAAAGAGTTAGAATATGGCCTGCATATCTAAGATGTCTTTTAATTAAAAACCTTTGATTTAATTGTCTCAGTTCTTATAGATAACTTCTGAATGGACAAATCTGAATTAAAGTTTAGAGTTCAGATAATTTAGATTGTCTGCTTCCAGGTAAGTAATTAAAAAAATAATGTACCCCTACACCACCTCTCCTTCTGTGATAAGAATAGCATCATAGAAGACCAAGAAGCTTCATACTGATGTCTGCTGAAAGCCAGAAGCTTTGCAAAATCTCCCTTCTTTATCCTAGAAGACATTTATTTTTTTCCTTATTTGCAAGGTTAGTGGACTTGTAGCAGTATTTACTGTGCAGCAGTATTGTATCAGTACTCAACTACAGTTGTTGCTAAATGGTAACAGAATAAAAATTTAATTTTCTTTGTATCTTAAAAAATTGACAGCTGACTTGAAAAAGTACTTTTTTTTCCCTAGGAAAAATTGAATTTTTCATGGTAAATTTTAATGAAATCAAAACCAAAATAAAAATTACTGTTCAGAAAAGTGATATAAAAATGAATGTGTCTTTATGGTAATGTAAGTTAGCATTCTGGCACACCATGTACAACTTTCCATGCATTTCAGCAAAGCCAAGATTTCATCACTATTTTTGATTGTTAATTTATCTTTTTTTGTTGTTTGTTTTTCCTATAATGATCAATAGCAATATCTTAATCAACTCACTATCAATATAGATATCTGAGGTTTTCTCACTCCACAATGTTCTAATACTTTACAAAACAAAATATTTTTTCCTGGAGGAAATTCTGATAAGGAATTGACTTTACAGAGAAAGCTCTAAACCTAAACTGTTCCTGAGACCATAAAAAAATTAAAAATAGGTCTAATCTGGTTTGGTTTGGAAGGACCTCTTCCATGGTCGTATCATTTTGTTTTAAGAAAATCCTCTCACTAGCAATTTTTGGTGAAGTTGTGATCAGATGTTGAGATAAAGGTAGTACAGAGACAGACCAGTGTTATGGAGTCACAGTCAAATATATCTTCCATATTCAGAAATAAAAACATCTGTGTTCTTCTGTCCGTATTGCTCATCAACTTTTTGTTCACATCAGGATATTAACATTTAGGAAATAAAGTTTAGATATTTGCATATTGTTCTGAATTTCTTGTTGAGGGAACAGTTGGGGTTTTCTTGTGAGCTCCCAATATATGTGGAAATAGAAATATCTGCCAAAATAATCTTTTTTTTTGGGGGGGCGGGGGGGGGATAGAACCCCGCTCACCTTTTCAAGTTACAGCAACAACTCATTTCTATCATGTAACATCACTATAAGCACATAACACACATGTACTCTACATGAACTGTATTTTGAAGAAAATGAAGTTACACGGTCTGTTCTTTAAATTTGTTTGACTCCCAGCACAACATATGTAATATCTCATAACAGACTGCAGACAGGATAATATTTCTGCTATTTGAATTACCAACAAATCTTTTAATTTATGAGTTTTACTCCATTTGTAAAAGAGTGCTTGGCCAAGTAGTTTTGTTTTCTTGTTAAGTACTATGCTCAGAGTTTATTCCTTGAAAAGTTACAAATGGCATGTTAAAAAAACATTACTTTTTAGAAGATTTATTTCAACTGTATGGTATGAGGATTCATAACCTTTTCATGCAGTTTAAACATAAAAAATCCCAACAAACCTGTTAGAATTTAGAGTATTAAAAGACTTTTGTAATTAATTCAGTTTAAGAGAGTTTGATTTATGCAATGTAGCAGCACTCAAAGCTGCTGTCCTGTGGCAATTTGGAATGCCATGCCTCGACTCCAGTAGAGTCTACAAGTGTGTGAAAAGTTGAAATCAAAATCTGGACCATACATCAAGCATTAAGCTGAACCTGGGTTTCCCTATTTTCTGCACTTGTCTGTAGTTATAGACTTGTACCAGCATGACCAAACTCTGCCCATTTCCATGATTCAGCATCTGCTGTGCTGAGATACATCATCCATATAATGATCAGAAGGGATCAGGTAAGGCAGTCTTATAATTCTGTGTGTCCTGGGGTCTCCATGGGATATATGGCTGTGAGATGGTATGACAATTCTGGCTGGGTTTTGCTGTGAAGAACCATGAGAATGATTGACTTTTGTTTCTGTAGTTAGGCTCAGATGTTACAAACCCAATTTTTTGGGAGGGGACTGAGTTGGCCTGGGAATATTTGAATATTTCAAGTGAAATGAAAAATCAAATTTTATTTTAGCTTAGACAGCAGTTTTATTGGTATTTAATGTAACCCTTTCTCCCTGAGATGCAAGCATTTAAAAGTGAAAAATTCAGTCTCTTCTTTAGGAAAAAGGTATTCAAAGAACTGAAATGAAAATGTGAATTTTTCTACTTACTTGGCTAAAACCATTCATCAACAGTTAATGATGGTCTTGAGGTAGATCCTGCATTTTAGATTAAGAGTTTTAACACAAGTTTCTGCCCACAACTGCAACGATATTGCAGTAGAGGGTAGAAATGGATGTGGGTCTGTGATTTGCTTATAATTGACAGAAGACCCTGTCTTAAAGGCAGATAGGGAAGTCAGTCCAGATGGACCCTTTGTAGCACATAAATGGTGGAAGCAAATTAGAAATTTGAATAAATTAAGATAGATAGAAATAACTAATCTTATAACACTGATGGACCTATTGATTAAAGGAAAAGGAAGGTCTTGAAGCCTGGGTAATGCTTAGAACCAGTGATGTCAAAAAACTTTTGAAAAATTGTGGACCTTATTGAATATTGAATAATGGATTCTAACCTTTTGTGTACACAAGTTTTTAATTTACAGTGTGATTTCTACAGACATATTCTTTATTTACACATTATGGTCACACTGGTGGCACAACAGCTGCAGGTTATTGATAAAATACCACCGTAGCTACAGCTATCAAATCTCTAGTAACTCACCTCACTTAGAGCTTTTGCTCTCTAGCAGGCTCATTAAAACCTTTAAATGACAATGCTGTCCCACAAACCGCAGTAGCCGCTCAAGCATCACATTATGGTTTGAAAATTTATCTCTTCCTGTTTAAGCTGTTGCATTAAGGATATCTGCCTCAAGATCCTATTCTATATAGCTGAAGGGGAGATGAAAAAGAGCATACAGCAACATTTTATTCTGAATGTGGTAATTGAGTATTTTAGAAAATTTATTTATTGTTTTGATGGAATTAGAGAGTAACAGAATTATAAGTTTTTGCTTTATTTTGCTTTGTGGGCCTTTATTCAGTGTTACAGCCTATATGCTTTCTCACAGGCTTTCATCCAAGCATCTGTCCAGGGACAATTAGGCAAGTATTCATTTTGAGTATACATTATGAGGCAACTAAATAAGAGCTGCTCTCCTTAGAGAGGAGATGGAGTGAGATCTGGGACATTAATTACCAAGATGTCATGAGAAACTGTAGTGAAGTAAGTCATCTGGTTCCAGCTCAAACTAGCAGCCAAGCTGCAAACTCACTGCAAGGTGATACTGCAACGCAACCCAGTGATAGCCCCTTGCTGAGCACGGTGCGGGCTGGAAAAGAAAGGGAGATGAGAGTAAGAAAAAGAAACTCTACTCTTCTAAACAGTTTGGAGAGATGTGGGAGCTCTTCTTAAGCAAATAAAGTTGTTACCATTCATTTTTTGGAAAGAAAATGAACGAGCTACTGAAATTTTCCATTGGTTTTAATTTCCGTGCTGGTTGCTGAGATGGTCTAGTGATCTGTTTAACCTCAGAAGTCTCAAAAACTGCAGTTTAACAAGTTTCTACTGGATCAGGCTGGCTGTTTCCACATTGCATGCACACTTCAGTGCTATGGTTAAAAATATTAAAAAATAAAATGTTTGCTTCCGGAATAAATAAAAACCTTAGTTTTAAGTAGTGAAACCTTGAACCAGCAGTTTGCTGCAAACTCCTCTGTCGACAACTCTTTAGTGAACTAGCCTGAATCCTCCATGGTTGTGAGGGCCAATACAGCAAGAAGGTGGCTGTAAAACTGTTGATTAATTTCATGCTTTCCAAGTTGGTCCCATATATTCTTCTGAGGGCGGCAGGACTGACTTGCAATTTCAATGGCTCCTTCCTGTGTTCTGTGTGACAGAGCAGCAGGTGTGTTATCTGCAAGGAGGCATTCATGCCTGTTCGGGAAAAGAAAGAGGATGTAGAGGATGATGCTGTGACTGAAGGACCATGCTAGGATCACCAGCAGCAGTATTTTGAGTGGAGATGAGCAGTGTGAGTTACAGCAATGCAACTGGTGTCAAGCTCAGGAGAAAATAGGGGTCTGGGAAGCAGTGAACATGTGTTCCTCAGGCCTCTCAGAAGGCCATGTTAGATTGGGCATAGAATCCCTTTAATGCCGTTATATGTTTTTTTAGACTGCAGCTGGCCTGTGGCCATCTGCCTTGGATAGTCAATGCTTGCCTAACACTACTCCTCTGTGTAGACACTCCCCAAGATGCTACAGTCTCAAGTAAGACCTAGGCAGAAAAATTAATTCCTCAGATGTTCTGAATCTGGAGGTGACAGGAAAAGGACATGACTTGCAAACTGTGGACAGGAGACTGTGCTTATGTTATGGGCTTGAGCTCTTGATGGGCAAGTGGAGGAATCGCCCATGATGATGGAGGACATTGAACTGATGTGATGGTTGGGAAGGAAAAGATCAAAGTTTTTTTTTATGGCATTTAAGTTGGCAGCTGGATCTGTGCTGGGAGATGCTGTCAGGGAAGTAAGACGGCCATAACAGACAGTAAGGAATTGAATTTTATAGACTAGGTTGTCAAAGATGGACTTCAGAACTTCCTCTGAACAGATAACAGTGAGTTGTTATGAGACAGAGGAGGTGGGAACCAGACCTGAAGGATGATACTGAAGAAACCTGCTTGGTTTCCATGTATTTCGTTGTAATGAAATTATTTTTACACCTATAACTTTCCCAGTGCACTGGGCATGTACAGAAATTCAGTGAGCCAGCATCCTCCCAGTGTGCCCTTTTCCTGGTTCCAGCCCCCTTCGGTGACACACGGTCTCGCTAAACCATTGCTGGCAGACAAATATGAGGAGAAAACTGACTGCAGCCCAAACTTGAACGTGAATGTATGATCAGCTGACATTGCTAGCAGACTCAACAGGTAGTATAAGGAAGAACTTAAAAGCTCTTTATTTTAGTGTCTGGAAGCTGATTTCTGTAAGGAGCAGCAAAATATCGTGAGAATGTATAAACGTAACATGCCTCACAATTAAATGTCTTTCTGTATGGCAAGAGGGCTGTGCACATTGCAGCAGGGAAGTCAGTGCTAACTGACATGTAGGAAGCGAGATCTGCTCCTTGTGTTTGCTCTGGTTGCACCATGGGGAGCTTTGAAGCAGAGGAGCCTTCGGACACCCTGGTTTAGACTCTTGCTCCCCCCATGTGACTCCAATGGAGCCTTTGGCCAACTCTTGAGCCTAGCTGAGTTGTGCTTTAAACCATGCCTGTTTCCCCTTTGGCAAAACAGAGAAAAACCTAGCCTTAGATGGCAGTCAAATGTCCCCAGAGATGTTATCACTTCCAGGTGTCTGCTGACCACTGGGGCTCTCACGGTGAGTAAGGGTGACCATGGGCCGTGATAATCTGAGAATGATTGCTTTTCCTCTCTTTATGTTAGGACACAGTGAGGGAGATGTGAGATCTGCTAAGACAATTCCTAGAGACATGAGTATTTCCCATAGGAAGGGATGTTCTCATGCAGCTGCACTTTGGTGACCCAGAGGAATGTGGAGGGACATGGTGGGAAGTGGGCGGAAAGGAAATAAATTTGGGTTAGGGGTCCTGGACGTTGTGGAACTCAGCTACCTAATTTTGGCATTAGGAGTAATTTTTCCGCATGACTCACTCAGATCTGGCTTTCAGAAACATTAACTGTGGGTAGATGCTTACAGATTAGTCTTTATATTTTTTGGGGTGAAAAAAAAAAGAAACAAAGAAAATCTAACAAACTCATTGCTTAGCTTTCTCTCCTGTTAGGTTTGGGGTAAAAAGCAAAGAATTTTGAAAGTGCACAAATATTTGTATTTAGCAATTCAGTGGTTTTATCACTGCATGAGATGAGGCTAGGATAGAGAATGCCTTGGAAACACAGATTAAAACAGCTCTTTAAATGGTGGCTTCCAACCCCCTCCCTGAAATGTCTCATGGCAATTTAATTAAAATCAGACAAGAAGTCTGACTAACACCTCTGAAATTCAGGGACATCAATACCTATTCTGAACTTTACTCCATTTATCCAATGTGTCCAAGTACAAATCCTGTGCAAAGTTTTAGCCTGGATCCAATCACTATGTGCCAAACTAATTAAAAATGTGTATGTTATTACTATTATTCCTGAATTCTCCCTCTAGGAAAGACAGTAGGATATATTGCAAAATGTATTTGTTTAAAGTAGCCCAGAAAGTCCAGTCAGTGAACAAGCTGCCTTCAAACCAAGCCTAAAACTCGTCTACAGTCTGACATATATTTGACTTAATTACTCTCTCCCTTTGCTAGCAAATGAGAAGTGTTTAGACACTGTTTTCTGCTTGCTGAGTGATTTTCTGAAGTTTGTATAGTGCGTTGCTGCAAAATATTGTGATTTTCAAGGGCAGACCATTGCAAGACCTAAAAGAACATTGCATTGTAGTAGAAGTGATGGTTGGTATCCATCAGGATGGCTGTCCCCACTTTGCTGGTGGGCTCTGTGGTGGGGTGAGGCCAGTCAATGGCAGTGGGAGGAGGCTACGGAGGAGCTAGGCAGGAACATGCTAAGAGAGGGTGTCTAACTAGGATCCCACAACTGAAATTCAATTTGTCCTTTCCTTTCCTGGAACCCAAGATGGATACCTTCACCCTCACTGCGCTTGCAAGGCCATTTCTGGGGATGAGGAGGGTCCTGAGAGAAAATGCTTCCCCCTGAGCTCTTAGGCATATGCACTGGTTCATTTCCTTTCCTCATGCTTCCCATATGGCATTGCTAGTGTGCAAGGGGAGGTCATATAGCTGAGCTGCAGAAACTGAGAGCTGGGTGTCTTGTCTCCATGCTCCTCTAAGCTCCTTCCACACCCTGTGAAGAGAAACAGGCATCTCCAGGAGTTGATTTGTCACATCCATCCTAGAGCCTTGGCTTAGGGTGGGATGAATCAGTGGTGAGAAGTGAATGTCCTCTCCCTGTGACTGCAGAGGGAGAAGAAGCCTCTGGTTTAGGTAAACCTGTGAATTTCCAGTGGCTTAAATGGGGTGGGATGACACTTGCCCTCAGAGGTTAAATGCATGAAGACTTGCAGCTTAGCATGACAGCTGCTGTAGCAAATAGGAAATTGTCAGCAGTGTCAGACTGAACTGAAAGACAGGAAGCCACAAAAGTAATCAGAATTTCTCTTAGTGCTTAGCAATGCCTAAAGCAGTTATAGTTTTGGGAAGCAATTTCACTTGCAACTCAACTGGCTCTCCCACAGCATTCACATTAGTCACTGCAACCAGTTCTTTGAGATGTGGGCATAGCTATTGCAGTTTTGAAAAGTATTTTCAGACTCTGTCCAAATTCAATGTGCATCCTCCTATGGTGTCTCAGTACCAACCTCCTTCCACCCCTGGAGGAACCATCAGCACAAGCAGTCGCCATAGCAGGTCTCCTGTACCCCAGGTAGGGAGTACACCAAATCAGACGATTTGACTGAAGAAATAGTGTAACTGATAATCTGATAGTCTTTGTCTACCATACCCATGGCATGTGAAAACTTCAGATATGACTGCATGGAAATCCATAACCTGGTATCACTTCTCTTTGCTCAACATGAGCTTCTTATTTCTCTGAAATAAGAGTACTGATTTTCCTTGATTTAGTGGTCTATAACCGGTGAACATCTGAAGAAGATAGGTTTTGCCTTGTCAGGGTAATGTGACACTTTCTTATGCTTTTACATGCCTGATTTTTTGTGTGCAAAATATCATATTTCCTTCAGCCAGATGTAATACAAATTCTTTAAAATTAAATGGCCTTATTCTGAGTATTGTTTGTCTTGCGGTTCTTTAAAATGTGGAAGTCACTGATTTAGGAATAGTGAGAGAAATAAAGCATTTGGTGATTTATCTTCATATAAGAAGGAGTTTTCTGCTGGTCTTCCATAAACAGTGTCAAGTGTGGTATCATGCTGCTGAAGATCATAATTCAGTGGTAATTATAAACTGAGACTTGTCATTAACAAGGTACATGCAGTCTGGAGACATGAGAGAAGATGTAAGGCTCATGACTTTCTAATCCTGGGTAGAAAACAACGGTGTGAACGTCTGTGAAAACCAAATCTCTAACCAGACAGACCCAGGAACTGGTAGTAAAAGCCAGTGGCACAGACTCAGCCTTGACTAATCTTGTTTAAAGGATCTAAGACTAAGCTACAAAGGGAAAAAGAAGTCTAATAAAAGCATGAAAGGATTTTGAAACCCAGTACAAAACTCCTGATGCAAGGGAAAATGTGAAATAATTTCATCATGAGTCTGTAAAGACATATCTTCAAGGGACATGAACAACAGCAAATTCTCTTTGCACATCCAGTGTGAGGAGTAATTAACAATTTTAAATGAAAAATGGAAACTGGAGACACTTAAAAATGGGTAATAGCATGAAATATCTTACTACTTCAAATCCAAACCTCAATCATTAACAGTCAACATATGTCATAATATTTGCTGACATAATAGGAAATTTTTGGTGATCTGAATGCGCAGCTTCCTGCACAGTGGTGAAGAGAAACACACACAGAAGCTTGAACCCACAACATTTATTTCTATCTTCTACTATTTATTTGTATCTTCTATATTTATTACCGAATTTTTGTTATATTTATCTTATTGAAACTGGTAGGAATATTTCTCTCAGAATGAGTGAAACACACTATGCTCCTTTATTGAACCACATAGCCTAAAAATCAGGATCCACCACTCAAAACCATAATGTGAACACACTAATGGTAAATTCTTAATGTAAATTATTAGATTTTATTTAAAGCATTTAAACTCTTACATTTTCTAATTGAGAAGCCTGCCCTACTGCATCTAATAACTTATGTTTATGATGGTAGAGGAATATTAAGTTTTGACCATCTTTACTGGACTATATTGACATTATCACACTGAGATGATCGTCTGTTCTATTCTTCTAAAGAAGCCAGGACTTAGGAAAGCCTTTATAAAAACACATAATTTTGTCCAAACACAACTGATGTCATAATTAATTGCTTTTCTTAATGAAAAGAAAAAAGTATTACTGCTAGCATTTTGTTCAATCTCTTGGGTTGGAATAGCATAGTATTATCTTCGCACCTGTCTCCATTATTTATTTATGTCCGGTCATAGTAAAATGAAACAGCACAGATACAGTCCCTGTATAGCTTTATTAATAAGTTTCAATATAATTATAGCTATTCCATTGTTTTTATTTGTGCAACAACTGTGGCCAGAAATCCTCCTCCTAAACAAGAACACTTTTTAGTTGGATGCTTTCCAACCCAAGATTGAAAGGATGATCCCTCCCTCCAAAAGCTTGCAGCAAGGAAACAATAAGCCTGTATTATTTGGCAGGAATCACTGTAATCACAGCGTTTCAGCAACTACACTCATATCAAGTGACTTTTTTGTCACTTCCTGTGAGAGTCATGTACAATTCTAGTTCTTTATGAAGGCTCAGAATAAAACATTTTGAATTTTGATTTTAAGAGCAGTTATTAAGTTAAGCCAAATTCCTATCTCTAGAAAAATAAAATCCTTTGTGAGCTAAAACTGGGTCCTTTATAATGCTAAAAACTGATCTCCAACCTCTTTTAGTGGTCAATTTTAACCAGTTCTACCTGGAAAGGAAATCAAGCTACTGTCTATATAAAAGAAATACTTGTGCATGTACACTCACACGCACACTTCCTCTCTCACCTTTAGCCTCTTTTTTTTTGTTTTACAGGAGCATAATACCCATTAAAAAGGCATTAAATATCTAATCACCAGTGGAAACACAGTCGTTTCAACTGTATCTATCCAAAAGCTCTGCTGAATGGCAAATCTGAGGAGTGATATGGCAAAAACCCTATAGTTCAAAAAAGACAGAGCACTTATTTCACTATTTCAAAGAAACTTTAACAATATGCCATTAAGAGACCATTTTTAGCCTATAAACCTCTTCCTGTGGGCTGAATAGTGACATTCCCATACCTACGTGGAAGATCAGCTTTAGCCACTTAAATGATTGCCCAGTGGAGACATAAACTGGGCTGCCAATGCTGCCAAGGGATGTAAACCTTTGCTTACTTGGTGCAATGGCACAAGCAGTAACTGCACAAACTGGCAGATGGGAGATCTGGATCACTTTCCCCAGCCCACACGAAGATCGAACAACGCAGGTAACTCTTGGAGCAGTAAGACAAACCTTTGTTTTGCAAGAGACTACTGTATGTCAGGTAGTTCTCCTCTTCAGTGCCAATAAGATTTCAGGGAACCAGATGGGATTCCTCTATCACTTTTCAGCTGACAAAATATGTGGTGTTCTTTTGAGTAGGAATCAGGCTACATTGTACAGGTCTGTCTTCCTAGCTGGTCAGGCTAAAACAAAGATAAGCAATAACCTTTGCTCTCAGGTAGAAGAATGCTGTTAAGTTATCAGCTTTGTTATTGACCTTATGTGGTCATATGTGTAGCTGATATATTATTTTCCCTTTTGAAAGTTTGAACCGAGTGAGAAATTGCCTATTGTGCAATATAGGCTCTGGATCTTTCAGCTTGAGCTGTGCTGGGATAAGGAAAAAAATAATAATTGAAAAAATATTTTCTGTGTAGGTAATGCTTTGAAACTGTCTCTCCTCACCCAGAAACAGCTTGAGTAAAGTAAGATATTGTGGGCTTCCTTGAAAACCCCTGACATTCTGAGATATGATGGGAAGTCATGGGAGAAAGCTGACTGAAGATGCAGGAATGAGCAGTGGGCTGCCTGAAGCTGCCATCCTTGTATTTCAAGCTAGGTAAAAGTTATTATGTATGTCTGTAGGTGGGTACTCTTTTCAAACACTTCCAGGAATCAAAAGTAGATAATTAAATATATATATGTTTTTAGCTGTAAAACTGTAAAACCAGCTGAAATTTGGCTGAATGCTATCAACAAGCCAACAGCGCAGACTGATCTAAACCCTTATTTTAATGAAGTTAGCTAAACAGCTCAATTATGACTATAAAGAAATCTGAATGTTGGCTTCCTATGGTTCTTTTAATTCTCTTGAATGAATAAATTTAAAAATAATTTATGAAAATATAGTACAGTTGCAAAAATATTCAGTTCTCTTCTCTACTGCACTGTTCTGTAGTCTGCTGCATATTGGTATTACTTTTTCCTGCTTCTGTAAAATGCTCAATGGGTTCAAATGTTTATCAGATCTACTGAGACAGTTGAACTACTGCAAAAATCTGTCTAGGGCTGTAGACATGTGTTCTTTTGACTCTCCCTCCATCCTACTGAAAAATAAACTACTGTTCTTCATGGCTTATTTTGTCTCTGTCAATGAAACTTTCTGCTCTCATCTCAGGAGAATTGTACAATAGCAATCTGATCCTGACCTTTCTACCTCTTCCTTGAGTAACAGATGAAAATTGGACAGTGAAAAGTGGTGTATGCTCCATAACTTGTATCCCAGATGCTATTTAATGACATTCTTCTTCTAGTAAAAACAATAGTTACAGCAAAGGTTAAGGTAAACAGGTTTAGCTAATTACCTCTTAATCAAATCCAGTTATAATTTACAGCTGTTCTCTGAAACTCAGTGCCTACTAAACCATTGACTTTGGTTGGATTAGCTTATCTCTGATAAACGTAGTGTGATTAATTTCTCCCACAGTACAGCAGCATGTAAACATCAAACAGGAATAATATATGACCAAATAAACTCCACTAACATGCTATCACAGCAGAACTCTCCAAGGCCCTCATGTACCAGGCACTGAAATCGAATCTTCTTTCCTTACAGAAGATGATGGTGTGGAAGCAATCATTTTTATGTTATTCTTTGTCCCAGAGACAAGAAAGAAAACATCAGAAGTGAAATTGCACCACCACTTTCACAATGAGAAAAGTCACACTGCATTGATACGATGTTCACATTCGTGCATGCAAATCCTTACTGTAAGTATGTAAATCAGGTATATCCATGTGAGTACAAACATGCATTTTTGATACTAAGCTTTGAAAATGTGTCCGTCCACACCCCAAATTACAAATTTTTTAAGAATATAAAATAATCTGTTTTTCAAGTAAGTGTGCGGGAATAAAGAGAGCTCAATTAAAAATGTATTTGAAATGTTTACATGAGATCTGAAACTACATCCACTTCTTGAGTTTATACTTTGGTTTCAAGTTCAGACTGTTTTAATCAAAACATTTGTTACTTTCTGAGCAAACTTTAGACTATTTTTTAAAGAAGCTGCTCTGAGGTATGATTCTGTATCAAAATAGTAAGGAAGCCAAAATCCTCAAGAGATTTCTTAGAAACTGTGTGAAATGCAGCAGTGTTGATTAATTTACAGGTTTTTTTTTTTAACTTCATAAAAATGTAAAACCTGAGGTGGACAGTAGAAAATGCCTGCATAAAGTCCTTGTTGCAGGGGGAAGCAGCAGCACTTGGTACAGCTCTGTCTGCTGGTGATGTTCTAGCATGTGCAATGGGACAGAAGTAATATACCCGACCAGAGTGACCTTAAATACAAATTTCACATTGCTTTAGCATTAAAAGTTACTTCAGTGCCACTTGCTTACTGCAAAGCAATTTTTCCAAACAACAACAATTGCACCAAAACACTGCCCTAACTCTAACTCTGTATGCCCTCTCCCATGGTCTTAAAGAGCTCGTTTTCACTGAATGCACTTTGGATGCTCATTTGCACTTCTCCATTGTCAGCCACATATTGCTTGCTACTTCTCTTTGCTCTGTCAAAAGGTAGAAAAAATTACTTCTCAGATGTCTCCACCAGCTTACATTTAGTGTGTTGGCAGCCCCTATTGCTGGGACATGTGAGGAGGATTTCCTCTAAATGTAAAGAGACCAATTCACATGTCATGACTGCTCCTCTGAACAATGGTTTTATGTGGTCTATAGACATTGGGGTTCAATGTCTGAAGGGAATTCTGAAAGGTAACTGAGAAAACCAAACTGGACACAACAAGTTTAAATATGCTGAACGAAGACCTAAACCCCCATCGACTAGTCTGGAAATTAAAAGATCCAAACATAATAGGTCTTCAGCACAGTTGATTTGACCAACCTGTCAAAGGAAAGCAAAATTTAAATTTTTTTTTAGAGTGGGCTGTAAAAGTGGTCCTGAAGTTGCTACAGTAGAAAATTACTTTGAAGCTGATCCACATCCTTTCATAGAAATTAATAAATCCCTTCACTTGGGATTGTGTTGTGGTAACAAATGATGGGCCAAGCTTTAGGAGCTCTCAAACTTTCCCTCTGTTGTCACTACCCTTTGATTTTCTCCCTTTTACATACATTTTAGTTAGCTCTTCTGTTCTGTGCCTTGTGAAAATAGACATAGTTCAAGGCTGTGTACAGTGGTTGGATTTTTTCTTAAGCTATTTGTTATGGTTTAAGGGTTACCAGCCT
>NW_010184380.1:360-981 GCF_000695765.1 Mesitornis unicolor | reverse complement strand
CATTGCTGGCTCATGGGCATCCTGCTGTCCTTGCAGGAGCTGCACCAGAAAAGGGCCCAAAAGGCTTTGGATGCCAAGCGCTTGGCAGAAGAAGAGGCTGCGCTGGTGAAGGAGAGCAGAAGGGGAGCGAAGAAGAAACCTGCCAAACCCACCAGGAACGTCAGCCCGGCCAACAGCATCACCAAAGCCAACAACGCCGGTGAGTCCCCTCTGCGGGTCACTGGTGCTGTTGGAGTGACACCAGGGGGAAGGTGGAGGGGTGGTTCTCGCTCTGGGGGCGCTGGGTGTTGGCGGTGCCTGAGAACACCCTGCTCCCTGCAGAGGCCGATTGCCACCCGGTAGCAGCAGAGCCAGAGGAAAGCGGCCTCGCAGACCTCATCTCCGCGCCCTCACAGGACCCCGGGGCAGAGGAGAAGCTGCAGGTGGGTCTGGCATTGCCTCCTGGCTCCTGCTGTTCTGCTGGGGCTTATTTGGAGCCTCCGTTCACTTCTGGAGAGACCCAACAAGCTGTTGTACCACAAGGGGTGGTGTTGTCTCCCCCAGGACGTGAGCTCCAGAGAGACGGGCGGCGAGGACCTGGAGACGGCGGGGACTGCTGCCAGCAGGGCTCAGTCCACGGAC
>NW_010184380.1:0-303 GCF_000695765.1 Mesitornis unicolor | reverse complement strand
AAGCTCTTCAAGAAGGAGCGATACGCCTGGGTGGACGGGGTGAGCATGGGACTGCGGCCCATCGCATCCACCCTGCTGAGAGCAGGGCCCTCTGGGGGCTGCCTTCTCCTTGCTGTGTGCTGGAGGGAGAGAAACGCAGCTGGTTCACCACCAGAGAAGGCGGTGGAGGAGCTTTAGGGGCAGCGGAGGAGCTTTTGAGGCAGCGGAGGAGCTTTAGGGGCAGTGGAAGGGCTTTTGGGGGCGGTGGAGAGGCCTTTGAGGGTAGTGGAGGGGGTTTTGGGGGCGGTGGAGGAGCTTTTAGGG
>NW_010184379.1:29990-30609 GCF_000695765.1 Mesitornis unicolor | reverse complement strand
CCGGTTGGCGGGAGAGGGCTTCGGCGAGACCCTGGCCGTGCGGCCCTGTGCGGTTGTAGGAGGCCGTAGGCAGCTCGTCTTGTCCCTCAAAAACTCCAAAATGGAGCCTCTGATGTCCTTCCTGTTCCTAGGGGGGATTTTTCTTCCCGATTTTTCCTCCTTTCCATGCTGTGTCAGCTGGAAATAATGTGATTTCCAAAAAGCAGTGAACTGCGGTGGGTGCTGAAGGGGTACACGGTGTCGGTGACACTTGAAATGTCCGTGACAGAAAGTTACTTTTGTCACATCCAGCCCCTGCCTGCATTAGCAGTAACAGTGCAGGATAAACTCTGTTTGTCAGTGCCAGCTGTTCCTAAAAGTGTTTTGTGTGAAGAAATACTTTATGTGGTTAAAAGTTTGTGTCTCTTAAAAATGAGAAAAAATATGCCCTTATAATACCTGATATTGTTTAAAAACAAAAGTTGAAATTTATTGAAATAGAGGTTCCTACCTGTTTGACAGTGCATTGCTACTTAATGGACTGTACCTAAATAGCAACATATGTGTAAGCCATGTTTTGAGGTTTCGGTGCGAAAAACCTGTGTAGTCAGTGTTGCGTTAGTTCTGTATTGCTCTGCTG
>NW_010184379.1:7510-29959 GCF_000695765.1 Mesitornis unicolor | reverse complement strand
AACCAGATAATGGAGAGCAGCTTGCCCACACTTGTTCGATGTTAATTTTCAGTGCCTGTTTCAGGATCTTCTCTTGTCTTTTGCCACAGTATTTTTCATATGCTGTTCTTGCTCCTTCATTTTATTTTTAGGTTAATTATTGTTTTTTAGGTGTTTGAAATAGGATCTGATAAAGAAATATTTTCATACCGAGCGCATTGGAGTAATGTTGGCAGGTTGGAGAATGTTTCAGACCTATAACAGCAGATCCCCATTTGGCAGCAAGTGGTGAGCAAACCCAGATGAAAAGGTGTTTTTGGATTGAGCACCTGAGCATTCAGGGTGACTTTTGCTTTCTAGCCCCAAAAGTTTCCAGATCCTGATGTATTTGGTAGTATTCTGCTCTCATCCGATGTTTATCACCTTATCTCCCTTAGCCTGGAATTACTGTTTTATTGAGCAGCCAGAAGGTGAATTTGGGCCCAGAACAGCTCCAAATGAAATGGACCCCTCTTTTTCTGCTGACGCTGGGTTCGTCTTCAGCTCCCGCAGGGGTGTGATCGGTTTGGTTTACTCTTCGGCCCCGCCGTGGTGTTGTGAAAAAGCGAGCAGCCTTGGTGAAAGAGCACGAGACATTGGTGTTGGGAAAGGAAGGGTGAAGGGCAAAGTCCTGCCCTCGCCCCTGGACTGTTTGTAAGGCAACGTGGTGGATGTGCTTCAACAAATAGTGTCGACAACCAACAACCTGCCCAAAAGGGAGGAGAAGAACAAGTTCTTTCAGCTTGCTCAGATCTCTGCGCTGGTCTGCAGCAAAAACTTGCAACCAGGGACAATTTTGGAGAAGATGGAGGGACAGGAGTGGTGGCCAGAGGAGGGTCAAGACCAGTTTTGCTGCAGGGAAGATAAGCTTAGGAATATGAGAAAATCCTTAAAAGAGCTAAGGGCCTTTTTTTTTTTTACAAGCATTGTTAATATTTAATGAAAACTCAAACTTCACATTCAGTTAATTATTGTTAATACCATACGTTTTTGATAGTTAAGTGAAAACTACCAGTATAAATTTAAATTTGTCGTCTGAAAACTTACAGAGTCCAGGCACTATGTGTGCAGTGACTGCATTGAATGCACCCATTTTCCATACCCATAAATCATTTAAAGCATCCTCACCTTTGTCAGAAAAACTTATAGGTGTTCACATGTTGTGTCTGTTGGTAGTTTTCAGCTTTTTTTAAAAAAAAGATGTGTGACCAAAGTAAAAAATGTTCAGGCAATGGATTAAGAGTTGTTTTGGATTTAATTTAATTACTTGATAGTGGTGGTTAAATGAAGAGTGAAAAGCAATGATGAATATAGCAAAAACAGCATGTGTAGGAGTCAGTTCTGAGCACATGTCCCAAGCTTGGGTACAGGGCTTTCTCTGCTGACCATAATTTTTACACCTCTGAATATATGGAAACATCTTGAAATGCGTATTTTTAGTGAGTGTGGTGTTCCCTGTACACTTGATAATTTGAAGAGTGAGCTTTTTATTTGAGGAAATACATTCTGCTTCTTGCAGTTTTCAAATAGTCGCCGTGTCAGCGCTGCGTTTTAAGGGAGCAGCAGTAGTGATCCCAGCATTGCATTGCGTTGAAGTCCTTGGCAGAAGCTTGACCTTCTCCAGTTTGGAAAGTTGTTTTCAATGAGGAGGCCCAAACCGGCCAAAGAGCACAGATCAGAAGGCCTGGAAACTGCGTTCATGAGCAGCTCAATGAACTGGCGCTTCCATTTGCCTTCATTCTCGTGTCTATATATATCCATAGCGTTACTTAAAATAACCGTGGATGTTTCATGGCAGCTCAGAGGGGTGTGAGCTGCGTTGTTCAACTGGGTGAAAGTCCACAGGCTGCCTCCTGCTTGTTTTTGGAGGCAGGAGCAGAACGCTGCGGTGCCAAGCACTCAGCGGATGTTCTATTTGCTTTTGAGATGGCTTTTCCCAGGCTGCAATTCGTACAGACTGCTTCTGGCTGGTGTATTTGTACACGCGTGCTCTCCTCTCTATTGAAAACGGGATTTTCTTCTCAGAATCTCAAAGACTGATGCTCATGTGGTTTAGATGACCTGTATAATTATGGAAATATTACGCTTTTGATTTGTTGAAATGTTTTTTTTGTCTTAAGTTACAGGAATCAAAGTTAAAATGCATACAAAGTTTTTTGTTTTGTTTTATTGGCTTGGGGTTTTTTTTTGTGAAAAGTGTTTCAGAGTATAAGCTGGAAAACTGCTGATTTTTCTAGGGGTGAGGGAATGGCTGCTTTGTTTTTTAAATGAACTGTTCCTCATCTGATTATTTCACAGATGTCCATTGCTGCATTTCATGGGTGTTATTAATGTTAAAGGGATGAAAGTATCTGATGTGGTGTGGCAGCCTCCTTTGTCGGTCCAGTATCCAAACTACCCTTTTATTATTAACAAACCTTGTTGTGCAAAAGACTTATTTCTGGAATCTTTTAGTTCCAACTATTAATCTTGCATACCTTCCCAGTCCAAAGCATTGCTGTGACCTATGTAGCTTATTTATCTTGAACTGCGTGGGTTCACATTGCCTATATTGATTTACAAAGCTTCCTGTGAATTGAGGACGTTACCCAGTTGACTTTCATGATTTTCTGTTTGTCCATCAATGCACATCTGGGTAATTCCTGCTCCTCTCGCAGGAGTATTCATCGTCGCAGCCAAGCGGACACCTTTTGGGACGTATGGGGGTTTGCTGAAGGACTTCACGGCCACCGATCTGACAGAGCACGCTGCTCGTGCAGCCCTGGCTGCTGGCAAGGTCCCTCCTGAGATCGTCGACAGCGTCGTTGTCGGCAATGTCATACAGGTTGGTAGCATGGAAAATGCAGCGCTTATTTCCGTCATCTCCTTTGGTATGGTCCTAGAGATAGTTACCTCTGCTTTGCAGCCAAGAATAAACCAAAGGGGTGGAAAGGGAACGGGTAAATAGCATTTATAGTGTAGTGTTTCCTGTTCGTCTTTAAGGGACATACCCTGCGGGGTTTGGGATATTATGGGAAGCAAGCCTTAGCTTTCTTTTTATAGTACCAAAGGTAGTTTAAACTAGGACAAGCTGATCTTCTGAAAAATGTGGATTCATTCAATGGTTAATCTAATGGTACTAATCCCTGGTACCTTTTTCCTATTTTAATGGCTCGAGCTGTGTAACTCAATGATAAGTGGCTTTTCATTGGATTGTGTAAGTCCCTTTCTTTCTGGAGACTGTAACTAATTTGAGTCCATTTGCATTTTCTATAGATTTTTTTTGAGTGATATGAGTTTACTTTGAGCTGGAAGGACGCATTTGTTGATTGGCAGAGACATTTGGACAGTTGTACTTTTTCTGAAGAACTTGTGATGTAGCTGGTATTGTACGCAGAGCACCAGCATTGCAACACTGCAGTTATCCACGTATCTAGGTTAGAACCTTTGTTTTAGGCAAGAGAGCAAAGAGCATTTCTGGTTTTATTTTGTTTTACATTTTATCTCCACTGTTATTAAAAGTAAGCACTCTTATTTTGCACTGGCTCCAAAATATTTACTTATCTTTTTTCAAGGGTGCAGAAGAAAGAAACATCTGAAAACTTTCATGATAAGTGAACAATGCAGTATTCCTTAAGAATTTTCAACCAAAAGAGTAGTTTGTGATTATTCTGTCTCCTACAGCTGCCATCTCAGCTTCTTTTATTCAGCTTTTTAGGTTTTGTAAGAGCCATTTGTGGCCTAGAGAAAAAGATTGCGTAATACAAAACTCTTGTAATGCTTTCACATAAAAAAATAGCATTCTCCTAATAAAAAAACTCCTCTTGTTGAAATTCCATTTGTTTTCCTTTGCATCATACTTCCCCATCTCAGTAGATTTTCTTTGTTTATTCCTGGATTTCTGCATCATACTTCCCCATCTCAGTAGATTTTCTTTGTTTATTCCTGGATTTCTTTTAAGTATTACATGATTATGTTTAAATAACTATGAATGTATGACTGTTTTCTTCAGCAGAAGTGGCTTGGTTGGTTTTTTTTTCTGAATTTGCATTGGCAAGTAGCACTGTGCACAGAACTTTGTTTTTATAGTACATACTGCTATTCCAATGGGAACATCACAGTTAGGAAATCTCGCAAAGTGGATGTGAAGTGGCAATGGCATTTCTGCATTTTCCACAGTGTTTTTTGGGGGCCTTCCCCTGTTAGTCTGACCAATTTTAATTTACCTTGAAATAATTGATACTTGCCAGTCAGGATCAGTTTTATATCACTATCTTTTGTCACTGATATGGTTTTCATATGATGACTTCCCAAAGAAATTCGAGTGTAACAAAAGCTCCAATCTGTTCTGTCTGCAGAGCGCCGCGGATGCGATTTACATCGCGAGACACGTTGGTTTACGGGTGGGAGTCCCTGTCCCAGTTCCAGCCCTCACCGTCAACAGACTCTGTGGCTCTGGTTTCCAGTCCATTGCCACTGGATGTCAGGTACAAAGCTCTTTTTTTTCCTGTATTGGTTGTAACCTTTCTCTGACTGTTAACGTGAGAGAAGAGACATGTACTTTGTGTTTAGGATGAGTCTTAATATGGATTTTTAGCTACCAGTGGTAGCGTCTTCCTGTTGTCCTGCATGGTTTGGTGCAGGAGTTCGGCCTCCACAGTGTCATGTTTTCTGGTTAGTTTTAAAAATGATCATTGTAGCTATTTTGATGTTAATACCACGAATGTAACAAGTGTTAGCCAGGGAGACAGAGCTCAGCTGCGCAACGGTTGCATTCTGTGATCCTGTTTGTATAAACTGGAATTACTCGCTGCCAGAACCACAACAGAATTTCAGCTTTTGATCATTGTTTGTATTTTTACTACCGAGCTATGGTAAGCAGCAGCATGTGCTTTTTAAGTGTGTTTTTGTTCAAAGATCCGAACCCTCTCATGGGTTAGATAATTTATAGCATCATTTCTTCTAAAATAGATTAAAATCAATTTCTCTTTGAGTGGTTGGCCAAAACAACTGAGTAAGATGGCACAGTGGTACAGTGATTTTTATTTCATTTGTTCATACAGATCAGTGGTCTATGACTAGCAGTGGTCTAGACTTTACAGAATTAAAGGGTATTTTGCGAATATCTGAACAACCACGTAGTTGTTTCTTTAAAAAAAAAAACAAGTTTCCATTGGCTAGAGAATTATTTTAAATCTGATCCTCTGGAGGAAAAAATGTGGAAGAGAATGCAAAGTTAAGGCTACATATTTACAGTAATTTCCATCTATTTTTTTCTAGTGTTTCCTACAAAGGCTATACACACATTGGTGTACACTGAAGAAGATCTGTTGTTGACCACTTATATAAAAAATATGGTTGTGAGGTCTTTTCCAAAGGTGACATTTTATCAGTGCACCTGATGTTTCTGTATTTCTCTGGCACACAACGAAGCTGCAGATTTCATTCTGAGCCGCTTAAATGTACACAGTGTTTTTGATAACTGTGGGAAGTGTCTCAGCATGTATCACCCCAAATCAGTCATAGTAATCAAGTAGTCATCTCAAATGCATATCAAGATAATTTCATCTGCTTCCATTCCAGTACTCAAATAACATTAACGGCCCAAATGAGTGAATCATTTTAAGGAAGTAGAATTTTTGAGTGTCTGATGGTGCATTTAGGAATTAGGGCTTTTAGGTTCTGTGCACTTTGCCAATGATGAATTAGTGTGTTTGGGTAATTTCTGTTAGCAGCTTACGTGGCTAATGTTTTCTAAAATGGTATCCCAGTATTTTTTGTTAGAATCACAAGGTCTAGTTTCAGGCTTTGAGGTTTCATTTGTGTTCCTTTTGAGAAGATTGGGAGCTCAAAAAAAAAAAAAAGCTCAGCCATCTGTGAACCTAACCACACAAGCATGCAGATGCTTAATGGCTTTCTTCCTCAGCCCTGTCATGTATGTGCACCCATATTCTCTTCCTCCCTCATTGATATAATCATTTCTTGCTGAAAGGAGGAAGGAACGTCTAATGAAAGGAATAGGCCCCAGTCTTAATAGTTATAAATTAAGATTATTAATTAAGATATAAATTAATAAATATACACAGTCAAGCATGGATTCATGCTGTGTTGGGGTTTGTAGGTAACAAGGTCTTTTTCTAAAGTGGTTTTTATTGTCTTAGAAAAACAGCAAACTAAATCCTAGATCTGTTTTGTTTTTCTGTTAACAGGAGATTTGCCTCAATGACTCAGAAGTTGTTCTGTGTGGCGGCGCTGAAAATATGAGCCAGGCTCCTTATGCAGTTCGAAACATTCGTTTTGGAACCAGATTGGGAGCAGAACTCAAGGTCTAGTACTTTTTTTTACTTTTTTTCTTTCTTTGAATAAAGTCATTTTTACAGAGCAGTGTAAAGCATCAGACCTGTAGACACTATGTCCTTGCAAATGAAATTATTGGAGATTAGATCTGGATTTAGTTGTTATCCAATGTCCAGGCATTACCAAAACAGTAGGTTCAGGCAATTCTGTTAAGCATGCCAGTTTTCTAGCTTTTCCAAAACATTATTTGAATTCCTGTTCTATGTTAAGCACATCAGTACACTCTTAGACACAAAACTTAGTTCCCTTGGTACATCCCATCAGAGTGCTCTATATAGTATAAAAACTTCTCAGAAGCTGTGAAATAGGGGCATACGCAGTTTAGGTAAAGCGGTGGGTAAATAGGCTGGTAAGGAACATGTATACCTCCAGGCTGTAAGCATCTCTCAATTGTAAAAATAAAAACTTGACATTAAATCCACTGACAGATAGTAAGTTATTTTTACATTTTCTCTTGAAGATAAACCCTTAGTGAATACTGTGGGAAATTCGCAGCAGGATTCAGTTCTGCTCTGATAATTACTTTTAATTCAGTGGGTCACAACCAACATCCAAATGCTAAATTAGGATATTTCAGAGTTTCAGCCCTTTGTTTTTCCATTATGAAGGTGATGAATATAAAGTGTGCTTCGTATTGTCTCTGTTCTGTCAGTCTTGTGTTGGCACTGACTAAACCTCAGTTCCCACAGAGAGCACCTTCACGAAGTCACTGATAACACTGAGCCTCTATAGGTGCCGATGGGTTCTTATCATGAAGATAATTAAATTATACAGTTGCAAGTCAATGAATGATTTATCTTGCAGAACGTTACTGGTGACAGATGATAAAACCTATCTGAACTGACGAGGCTTGCCTTTACCAGGTGAAATGAAATTAGACTTGAGTATTTTCTCACCTGAGATGTTTTACCCACAGAAACCTTTGACTCAAGTAAGGTGATTTTACCCAACAGTCGAGAAGAGCCAAAAAATCAGTTGGCTGCTATGTTTTTTCACAGTTTCTCACCTTTCCTTCTTGGTAACAAGAAAGATGGGTGTGTTTTTTCATAGGTCTCTGATAAGTAATTCATGCAGTGGTGAAATACACTGAAATGCTAAGAATCATAGGTTTTCCCCAAACCTTTCAGGGCCACATAAGAGTGTAAAGAACCACACTAGAGGACAATGTAAATTAAAATAACACACCAGTGCTTGCATACTGTTCTGCCGTGTGTTTCTTCTAATTTAAATGAAGTATCTGTAGGTAACCTGAGTTAATTTTAGAGAGACATTAATTTTCAAGAGGCTACTGAATAATTAGAATCTGTCAATAATAAATGTTAGTATTGCTGCGCTTTGTAATTTTATTTTCATAATGTTGCATGCAGCTGGAAGACACGTTGTGGGAAGGTCTAACGGATACGCATGTTAAAATACCCATGGCAGTCACAGCTGAAAATCTGGCTGCGAAACACAACATCACACGAGAGGACTGTGACCGATACGCATTAAAAACACAACAGAGATGCAAAGCTGGTTAGTAAATTTAGGAATTGAAGTGTTTATATGACGCTAGTTTTAAAGGTAGTCAGTTTTTAGCATCAGTTCAAGGTATTTCCAAGTTTTATGTAGCTTGCCTATCTTGGTGCCTGGCTTCCCTCCTCTTTTTCTTCTCCACTGCAGAACTCCTCTCCCACAGCACCTCGCATCCTTCTTTTTTGTGCCATAAATGATCTAAATCCTTTTTCTTTCTTTTGCAAATCCTATGTTCTTCCACAACCCTTGAACAGTTAAAGCAGGTAGAATCTGAAGAGGGGAAATCTGTTCAGGAGCTGTGTTTTAAGCATTCTCCGTGTGGTTTACATGGTCAAAGCCATAATTCAGAGAATTAGGGTGGAATTGGTTGATGGTGGAAACAGGATGGGAGCAGGGAGTTGTTCTGGTTTTAAATCTGTGTGTTCACATCAACATTGTGGACACAAAAGATTGCGTTAAGTAGCCTGAATATTGGCATCTAATGTTGTCTTAGGTGATGTGGCCAGATGCTCTTATGGGCATCTTGGATACCTACAATGTCTTGAGTTGCCTCAGGTTGTTTAGGCAGCTGAATCCCACTCTTAAGATCGTGACTTGACTGTGAGGTCCTGTGGAGGAACAGCCTAGACAGGATTTTAGTTGATACACAATAGCTTACACTGGTTATCAACAGAGAAAAATGTGGCTTGGGATTTTTTCCATGTTCTTCTCTGAGAGAGATTTACAGCTTCTTGGCCCTCTGAGAAGTGGCAGAGTTGTAGGATAAAGCAACAATACAGGAGGATGTGTACTGAAAATAAATCTAGTGGGTAAAAAAAAAAATGTTCAGTTATTTAAAGTTGAATAACATTTAAATATTTGAGAACGTATTTGTAGAGTTTTTGCCCAGTTTCTAAAAAGACTTGAGCAAACATGAAACACCAACCAGCTTATTTAAGCAAAATAAAGCATAAACAGTACTGTCCCTGAACTCTTGGTTAAAATAGAGCAAAAGTTGTGTGCACATGGAAATAGGATTATTGGTCAGGCTGCGCAATCGACTTGATTCAGAGTCTGTTTATTTTCCTTTTTTGTGGTTGCAGCTCTTGATGCTGGTTACTTCAATGCTGAGATGGCACCGATCGAAGTGAAAACGAAAAAGGGGAAAGAAAGCATGCAAAAGGACGAGCACCCAAAACCCCAGACCACTCTGGAACAATTGGCAAAGCTCCCGACTATCTTTAAAAAGAACGGAACGGTGACTGCTGGGAATGCTTCAGTGAGTACATCCAAGCCTTGGGTTGTGAAAGTGGCACCCCTGAGGTTCTCCCAAAATTATTGTCAGTTTATTTCCATCTTACTGAGCCACCTTTGGCTGTCAGCAGTGTCCACTGGTGAAAGTGATTTCTAGTTCTGCAACTGAATGCCCTCGGTTGACTGTTCCAGTCCCAGGATGGCAGAGGATCCTTCAGGCTGCTCTTACATCCTAAAATATGGTTCTGTGGATTGTCACTGTTCTTTTAGTGAAACATTGACGCTCCCTCATCAGCCTTGAATTATGCAGTCAATACCTGCAGTGGCTATGTAGAATTAACCATTCTACTTTATTCTGGGGGCAGAATAATTAATCAATTAATAATTAAAGCCACAGTGAGTATGGGTGTCTGTAAAGTATCTTTTATAATAAGTGGTACATATTGATTATTGATTATTATGGATGAATATCCAATATTGATTATGTCCTTGCAAGTCTACAGAATGGTATTTCCAGTATAAGGGAGAATTTAAGTGACAAAAATGTATTTTACTTTTCTAGAACATTGGAATTAATTCAGCATCTATGTTTAACTTTCACAGTCTACAGAGTAGTGAGAGTTTGTGATTTGTTGTGTTATCATAAACACTAATAAATTTGTCTGTTAAATTTTAATAATATTTTCTTGGATTCAGGCATTTTTTGAGGGCCCTGTGGGATTTTTTTTGTTCGTATTTTCTCCACTAAGAACGCCTTTCTCTCTTATTGCAAGGGGGTGTGTGATGGAGCTGGTGCAGTCATCATTGCCAGTGAATCAGCACTCAAAAAGCACAGTCTTACACCTCTGGCAAGAATAGTGGCCTATCACTCATCTGGCTGTGACCCTTCCATAATGGGCATTGGTAAGTTGCAACAAAGCACGTTATTTTATAGCATCAAGCAGTATAGAAATATTCCTGTGTTGGGCTTTCCTTTTTTAGTTCCCTGTAAGCTTTAAATCCCAGTATTAAATGTGTAACTATGAGTTACCTTCCTCAGCTCTTGCTGAAGGAGCGTTGGCCATGTGCACACCTTTCGGCTGTTAGTTGCTCAAGCTAAGATTGGATTCCAGGATGTACATCATGTCCCTAACCCATGACACATCTGTTCAAGTAGTATTTTAGCAAACTAACTACATCTCTTTTTTTCTTTATTAGACCCATATTTTATGTTTCCTAATCAAGTAGTTGTTAATGCAAACAAACCCTCAAAGCCTTAGCCACCGAGGGTTTTTCCCTTCTTTTTAGTTTGTAGACAGCATTGTATCCCAGCATCGCTTTCTCTTTCTGCCATTCTGGTCGGAGAGGTCATTGTTGACTGGTTCCTTGTGTCACTGGGAATACAAATGAAGCGTTGTCAGGTTTGTTTTGTCGAGCAAACTATCTGACTTACACAGCCTTCAAAGCTAATGTGGAGGGAGGGTTTCTTTCACTAGACTTCATGCTGTCATTGTGCTTTCTAAACTAGCCCCTTCTTTCTAGGTCAGGCAACTCTTTGAGCTTGTGTAAAAACTTCATAAATCATACGGAGAACCAGTTAGCATCCTAACTCCTTAACACCACAGCTTGTCCCCAGCAACTCAGAAAGACCAGATGAGATTCATCAACGTGACAGCGACAGATCTGAGAACAGGAGCTCAGTCTGAGCAACCACCCTTTCACATACTGACAGTGATAGGAAGTTCTGGCTCACAGTGTCTAGAGAAAGAATTCATTATTTAAAAATAAAAAAAGAGACAGAGAGAGAGGGGAGAAAAGTTTGCTTGGCTGTCATTAATGGTCCTTTTATTGTCCACATGAGACCCTCCCATTGCTCTCACGCGTAACTAGCATACTAAAATCTCCAATGGGATGTATTTAGAGTCTAGTATTAAGCCGCCTGAGGCTTTCTAATAATCCACTGAGCTTTGAACTGGGTGCTTTCTTTTTAATTTTTCTACCTCTTCAGTCATTTACTTATTTTTCTTATTCTTTGAGCTATGAGTTTTCAACACCATTTTTTGCTAGTGAGATACCATTTAGGATTGCTCACGTTTTAGGATTGTTGGGTTTTTTTGTCAAATGATCACCTACGATCTAACTTCTCAGTATCTTTGTCCTACAAGCACATATATAACCCTTTCACATTCCCTCTGAGTGTCTCCTTAGGTAGCTGAACTTTGAGATTAATCTCTGCTACTGTATTATACTAGGTAGATGTCAGTTTTATTCTGGAGAACAGTTTTATTGCCAAACTCTGTAATATTCTCAAAAAAAATCTGACTGGCTTCAGCTGGCTGGGACCTGGGTCCAAGGGAAGATTTGATTGTTAAGTTTTTTGACTAGAAGATTTTCAGGTAAATTATATTAAGAGCACTAAAACAACAATACCAATAACTAAACACATGAGCAGCAAAGTCCAGAACAACCTGACATTTTCTTTTTTTGTATACCTGGAGGCTGCAAGCTGTGAGGAAAGAATGAGCTGTACCAAGAGTACTGGGAAGGAGAATGCCTCAAAACTGTAATGAAGTGATTTTATTTGGCTGAGGACTGTCAGTTCTCTTGACTTGAAAGCCCTGTGTGTGTTGACCAACATAGCTGTGCAGCAGTAGTGACACTCCTAACTTTCCCTGGCAGTGTGCTGCAAAGGCTGCCAAGCAGTTTTGAGATTTAGGAGTTCTCTTACCACCTAAAAAAGCAGATGAGTGGCATATCCAGAATTTGCTGGCTGCACAGAGGCTCATGAGAGGGGATCTGGTGAGGCTTTACGAAGCTCTCCAATATATAACATATTTATAAGCCTTTATTTATTTAAATGTTTATTTAACTAACTGTGCATACAATTTTTAAATAGGCCCTGTACCTGCAATTACTGAGGTTCTGAAGAAAGCAGGACTGACTCTGAAGGACATGGATTTGGTAGAGGTAAGGAGTTTAAGCGTGAACAGTGAGGTTACTCCTGAAGTTTTTAGCAGAAACATTCCACTCATACGTGTACTCCGTCACCCCAAGGTAGGTGTTTCTGCATGTCTGGAGCCCACTTGTCTTAGCTCGCCTGCCTGACCTCTAACCGCCTAGCTTCTACCACACCATTGCACAGCCATTACAAAAATCTCAGGCACGTGGAAATTGGAAATGGCCTGATAGCATTCCTTGGGAAAAAAATACCCTCATGTGACATGAGGTTTAACTCAGTTGGCTGGACTATTAATGTTTTAAATGAGTTACCCTTCTCCACTTACGAACAAGGTCATTTTTTTGCCAGAGCAGTAGGCTCTTCATGAACACATTGTGTCAGAATACACCACACCTTGCTTTTATAGAATATACTATATACTTGCGTTGTATCACATGTGCTAGAAGGATTTGTATTTACATTAGGTTTGCCTAACAATTTGTAAACATTTTGTTTAATATTTGTAAACATTTTGTTTAATATTTTCTGCACTTCATTTAGTCTTGCGTGCGCCCATGCTGCTGAAAGCTTACGTGGAAAGTCAGACATGAACAGTTGTGTTGTTTCTCTGATGTTTTAGGTCAACGAGGCATTTGCACCGCAGTATCTAGCTGTAGAAAAAGTTCTGGGCCTTGACCCTGAAAAAACCAATGTCAATGGAGGTGCCATTGCTATAGGTCATCCGTTGGGTGCTTCAGGATCGCGGATCACAGCTCATCTGGTTCATGAATTAAGGTTTGTGTGTCCCCTTTCACTGCTGGTACTGAATGTGATGCTGATGTACTTAAGCCTGCAAAAGATTTTTTAGTATGGATGCTGTGTCACTAAAATCTTCAACTCTGCCGACTTAAAACTCCCCACACTAAAGCGTGCTGCTTTCTGTACAAATCTGTTATTTTTGTGCTGTAGTCCAGGTCCTGCAGGTTGCCTATTACTCCATTCTGCTGTCATTACAGGGTTTTTTGTTTCTTCTGATCCAAGTCCACAGTAGTCAGTGGGAAGGTTTCCATTACTGAAATGGACTTTGAGCAGATTCAGTTCTTTTCTTAGCTGGGTGTTAAAGACTAAGAGGCTTTGTCATCACCTTTCTCCTTTAGTCCATTTTTAGAAGTTTTGGCTTGCTTGAGATGCTTAAGCACTATTTTAATCTGAATTTTAAAACTCAACTTTTAAAAACGACCTTGCCAATAAAACTGTATTTTACTTATGCTGTTTTTAATATGCATTGAAACCGCAAATATGCCATAATGTCATTCCTTGCCATTTTGTGTTCCTAAGAACAATATAATGTACCATCTTTTAGATGGTAAAAGACCCAGACATTGTTTTTTCTTCAGAAATATTTCAATATTGTGGTATTTTTTTAGATAAAGAAGAGCGTGCACATTCCAAAGCCATCATTTTTAGTACTATCTAGTTGCTAGCTAATTTCCTTTCATGTAATCAGCAAAACAGCTGTGGTTTCAGAAATATGAACAATTTTCATTGTTACTTTTTCTGTACAGGCGTCGTGGTGGGAAATACGCAGTTGGGTCAGCGTGCATTGGCGGTGGACAAGGTATTGCTCTTATCATTGAGAACACAGCCTGAGAGATCCTGGAGATTGGAGTCTTGCCCAATGAATTCCCTGAGAAATTTCTACCGTTTGTGACGAGAAAGCATCACTGCCTGCCTTTGTGTTGTGCCATTCCTGCAAGGTAAAGGATTAGCTGAGAAGTCTGAATTCTGAACAAAAAGATTCATTAATGGCTTTCTAACTAAGGGATATGTGACATCAATATAATTTCACACTGATGAAGTATTTTCTAAAAGCCTCTTTTCAATCAAAAGTAATATATTTCTGTAGGCAAAATTATTTTAATTTCCTGAGGAAATGGCCTGTCAAACTTTCACCAAACCTGCCTTAAAATAGCCGTCAGTACAGCTTTTTAAGCAAGTATTGCTGGAACTGTTCTTATTTCAGCTACTGCTGCTGGCTGGCACATGTGCCTCTTTTATAATCAGGAAATGTGAAATTAAATTGGAGCCCTTCTGAAGTATATACTGATTGTAGAATGATGGCTGTAACCTGTACCCTGCTGTTTTGCAGGGGAAAAGAAAACGAGTGAAAGCTGAAATTCCCATTGTGCCTCCCAAAAGAATAATAAATATGACAGAAAAACAAAGGCTTGGTGTTTGTTTGTTTATTTAAAAAGTAAATCACTGTAAGAATTGTTACTTTTGGTAGGTCGGTGGTGTTTTTTGGAAAGACTTTTTCCTGGCTGAGTAATAACTGGTATTTACTAGGTAGTTTCTAGAGAACTCAGTCAAATTCGCCAGCCTTCCAAGAAGCCGGGTAGTTTCATTTAAATGTCTTCATCTCCACTGGCCACGAGCTGAGATGATTGTGAAAGACGGAAGGTTATTCAGAACCTGACTGCCTGGCCTAACAAGAAATTCGGGTCAAGGCAAGTATTGTTGTGACTGGTGGATAAAAGTTTAAGTATGCTGACCACCATTCCTTGAGTTTTTATGGATGCGTTATCTTTAATGACTGTAGAAATATTTAGCGCTGTTTATATGGGTTTAGAAAAACCCAGCTGCCACCAGATGTTCATCTAACACAGTATCTGTTTTCTGCTGTATTTTAGTAAGTTAGGGTTACTGGGGTTTCACCGTTCAAGATACAGTTGCCACATGGGTTTTATAAAGCAGGATATTTTCCATTCTTAGTTCCTCCCATAATAACCAAAAACTTAATTCCTTCTTACTTCTTGACTGTGGATAATCATTGAACCCTTATTTTCAGAGAACTGGCCACAGTTTTTCTGAGATTTGTCCCTGTGTAGTAACAGTTCTTTCAGAGCTCATCGCTGTGTAGGTACAGTAAAGAATAATCCCCTTTATCCACTTTATTATGCACTTCATGTTTCATTTCCCCCTTTTACCACTCAGTTTTTTGAGATCCGCATGTAATTCCAGCTGTGGGAGTTGAGTTTGATCATCCTGAATAATTGTGTATTTTCTGCAAAACTCATCATGATGTCCATCTCATTTTCCATGAACTTATGAACATGTTATCAGCACAGATGATTGCACATCCTGGTAGTAACCTTTCTTTGCTGTGTGAGCCAACTGCTTATTCCTGTATCATTCCGTTTTTATCCTCTTCATTTCCTGTAAGAGCCTCTGATGAGGGGCTTTCTTACTGGGACCTAATGCATCGCACTTCTAATAGGTGAAACTTCTTCCACAACTTCCAGGTTTTAAAGTTCAGTGTCTTTTTCAGGGGCTATAAGGGAAAAATGATCTTGTTTTGGGAATAAATTGAATTTCTTTCTTTTTGCATGTCTGTGGTCTCGGGTTGCAGTGCCTGGTGGTATAAACACTCCCTCTAAAGGATGCCGGCTCAGTTTGGTGAGGGAAAATGCAATCCCTGTAGGTTTAAAACCAACCTAGGTTGTGTAGTTAGGGTGAGTTAGGTGTGGATTATCCAAACATGTGCTTCTGCTCTGTTGCCTATTTGAAACCCAGTCATTTATTCCAGAACAGCAGCAGTAATATCCGATCCTTGTACGTCATGCCAAAGTGTGATCTCTGTTTTCTCGGATATTATGGTAGAACTGTATTTCTGCCTTTGGGAAATGAAGACGTCTCACTGAGAGCAGTCTGGATTAGGGGAATTGAATATTGTCCTGGAAGGAGCAGAAAATATAGAAGAAACATGTTAAATTTTAGAGAGATAATTGCATATATTGATTGTACCAAGTGCATACTTTTTTTTTCTTTTTAGGCTCAGTTGTATTATTTATTTTTATGTGAGTAGTCTCTATTATGCAATATAATTAAAATGTTGATTTTTGTCTTTCTTGAAAAGAAAGAACCTGTGGAAAGCACTCATTGCTCACGGAAAGCTGTGTTATTTACTCCTAGATGTAGATGTGGCTTTTTACCACTAGATGGTATGTTTTAAACACCCTGCAGGTCTCGCTGTGTTACAAAGGCATCTGTCCACCTTAATAGTAGCACAGCCTTTCTTGTAAGGCCAGGCTTGGTTAACCTTGAAACTGAATCACCCGAAATTTCAGGTCCCATTTCTCCTTTTGTGGGTTTTAAACAGGCAGGTGCCACGATACCAACACACATTTGCTTCTGAACACCCCGGAGTCTTTGGCACTGCTTGATTTCAAGTGAATTAGAAAGCATCTGGTGTTTTACAGAGCGGGTTCCAACTGCAACTTGAGAGGACTTAATTACGATGAAATGTTGTGTAGCATTCTATTAAAAAAAAAAAAAAGAAAGAAAAATTACATCTTGAAGCTCCTCAAGTGCCCAGTTTTAGGCAAGTCTCACCTCATCATGCGAGTATTTCTAATAAGCTTTTCTGTAAATCCAGACGTTTTCCATCTGGTGTGATGCTGTTAAGCCAGGCAGGGCTCTGTCTCGCCTCTCCACCTCGCAAAGTCTGTGTTGTCCGACTGGGTCAGCTGGATGCTGAGGGGATCAGAGAGGAGGTTAATCCTTCTGGCAGTTCACAAGGGTTTAGTAACAGGGATGCGGTGCCCCTCTTCTGAAAACAGCTACAAGGAACGAGCGCTAGTGATGTCTTTGATTTCAGTACATTTACATGAAAAATTAAATTGACATGACCAGATAGATTGGATCATGAGCTGAGTCTGAATTGCACATGTTGATTGTTGGCTTTAGTTCTATAATGGATAAGTATTTCCCAGGGAAGGTGAGTTCAGATAAAAAAGAAACATTTTTGAACTTATTTAAGGCTGCTGTTTGATAACAAATCCAGCTGTAGCCATAGGAATTGCAGGTCAGGTGTAAACTCAGGCTGCTAATCTGCAGCTATTTGACATGGTCAGCATGATAAATTCATCCTGGCAGGTATTGTTGTTGCTAGGGTGGTCATGCTCTTACTCTGATTTAGCAGGAGTAGGGCTGTGTGTTCACACCCTACCTGGGCTGAATCTGTTTTCTGGGAGATCAGGAGTTGCCCAAATGTGGCATTAATGATTGTGAAACTGCAGCTTTGATCTCTTTGAAAATTGGCGAGACAAGGAGCTGTTGCACAGGAGCAGAACACAGCAAGCACAGTGCCAGTCCGTGGAGAAACTGTGATACTCTGATACTTCTGATTATATATTATATTATATTACATATATACATATATATATAATTTTTTTTTCTTCTATGAGCCAAAACCTATGAACTATGGGGGTTCATAGCAGGAAGAGGGGAGAGGCTTTGGACTTTTATTTCTGTCTTGCTGCCTGATAACCTGTGTGAAACGTTTATCCTTCTGTCACAAATGAATCACTTATTGGAGCTTGGAGACCCCATCTGACTACATCTTGAAGGAAAACTCACCCAAATTTTACTTTGAGAGACCTTCACGTTGGCAGCAAGCTGCAGCTTGGGATTTGTACAGCGTTAGATTCTTCTGCAAGTTCTTCACAGTATTGTCTCCAAACACGTTTCTTCAGTGTTGAGTGAATGTCTTCTATTTCACATATTTTCTCTAGCAAAGTATTTATTATAGCTGTTGCCAATGAGAAAAAAAAAATTGCTTTTATGTAAATATTTAGCTGTAGGATAAGATACACATGACAAAATCGTTGGGCTTCTTTGTTTTGCTTGTAAGAATATTTTACACTGCAGTGTTTTCCCCCTCTGCTGTGGTTTTTTTATAAAGAGATTTTTCAGGTCTTGAAAAGGGATTTGCAACGTTTAGAAACTGTGAAGCAGAAGACAGCATAGTTTACAGAAGATAGAACTTAAGAGATGGCAGAGCATTGGGAAATTGTGTTTACTAGGCCTCTGATCATTAGATTAACTGTTAAAAAATAATGCTTTTGGTAGCTTTTTTCTCAGACTGACAAGGCTAAAGTTTCTCACCCATGCAAAACTGAAGTTATGCTCTTTCTAAGAAGTATTCTCAGACACCAGAAACTTCTAAATCCTATTTTAAGAGTAGTACTAAAACTGTGAGGTTCAGCAAATTACAGTTGGTAGAATGGTAAAAATTTGACTCATTTGGAGAAAAGCATGTAAGGTTGTGGTGAACAAAAAGCAGAACTCAGAATTTCTGGCTATGCAAGTGTCAGTCTTCAAATACTGAAGATTCAGGGCAGGGTAGTATGGAAGTAGAGTATGGAGCAAAGTGAAGTTGAGGGAAAGGGGAGGTATGGACACGAACCAAGAACTCATTAGGGGAGGTGTTGAACACAGAACTAAACTACCCTATGCAACCACCAGTATTTCTCAGAAGTAGAAATAATGAATGTAGGGGTGTGATGAGTCCCATTAAAACAAGTGCTGTTGCTTGTCTACTTATAGCTAGGCTTGATTTCAGAAGATCAACGGATGCAGGTTGATGTGACCGCAGAGTGACCATCCATCCTGGTCCTTCACAGCAGTTACGTCTTTCAGCCTCTCCTAGGTGTCTTCTCCCATACCAGCCCACAGACCACGAGGAACTTCTTCCTAAAATTGCAGTAACGTGGTGACCGTGCACTGAAGGACTATGAGGAAGCAGGCTCTCAATTGTTCAGTGCTTTGTGCTGCATGAGTTAATGCTCTCTTCAAGTGACTTCCAGATGTCTCAGTGGTGGTGGACCTGTGACTCTTGTACTTCAAAGCAGGACTCCTCCTTGCTCAGGTCTGTTTGTCCCCAGTGCTGGAGGACTGGTCTCTGTCTGTAGCCACCAGTGGCTGCCTTTTCCTGCTCTGCCCAGTGCTGGGGTGGGAGGCAGGGTGATGGAGCACCATGGAAAAACGCAATTGCAGGACTGAAAATAGGCACCATTTTAGAGCAAATCAAACCCAAAGAATTTGCGGTGTGTCACTACCACCCATCTAATTCCAGTCTGGCTTCTGAGATGGGAAGGATTTCCCTGTGACTCTCCTGGGAGAGAAGGGGGATTGTCAGTGACTCCCATCAGTGCCTGTGGGATGGAGGTGAAGTAGCTTGGGGCAGTTTCCGTATCAGGATGTTCTCTTTTTCCTTCCTTTCTTCCTGTATTTCCCTGTTCTCCACTTGTTCACAATTCCTGTTGCTTAGACATTTGTGCAATTAGGTGGGACAGCCTTTGAAGGCAGCTGGAATTGGCAACTGGTACAGTGAGGTAACTGGTCCAATGCATAAAATGGAGGTCAGAATCCGGCATATTTTAAGTAATTAGTCAAAATCTGACTTTCAAATTCATGACCCCACCCTCATTTTCCATTCCAGCCTTGAAGCTCATCCTGGCCCCAGCCTTGCTGGAGGGCAGTTTCCCAAACGTAGACCTGAGCAGTTGAGGTTGGCCAATAACAGGTTGCAGGTGGGGAGCACCATGGTGTGATCCAACACCTGACATTCAAATCAGTCCCTTGAGCATTGCCAGCTGGAGCAGCTCCTGATCTCCTTACGATAAAGGCTTCTAGGCCACCAGAGGAGCTATTTCATGCCCAGGAGCCTCAGCTCCCAAAAATGGGGCTGTGGCAATTGCAATGCAGATTTCAGAGCGGGTCCTTACTGGTTTGTGCAACTGGTTGGTTCACCCTGCCCTGGCGCCCTACGGTGCCGCTTCACGTAATTCAGCAGCTGTGTGAGCACACAGTCTGAATCCCCGATGAGGTAAGATAAGGTTGTGTCGGTGTGTGCTGCATTCACAAAGGCTGATTAAGAAATGAGTGTTCTCAGCAGCGGCTGAACAAATGCATTTGTGCAGTCTGTTCTTTGTCCTGGGGGGGTTTTATTTCTGACATAAATGTATGATTTGTGAGCCCTGTTGGGGCCAGTGCAGGGGTCACTTTGGTATGTTTTGAAGTGACTATAGGCTGTTTAAAGCATATATTCGATATTAATAAACTCCTTTAGGTCAACAGCTACCACAGATATGCTGAAATTTATCAAGGTGTTTATTAAACTGGTACAAAACCTGCAACTGGAGCTCTGCCTGCCCCTTTCTAACCAGGAGAGTTTGTGGTTGCAAAACAAAGGGAGGACTTTGCAGGGAAAACATTGCCTTAGTGATGGCGACTGCCTTTCTGAAAATGATTTATGTGATTTACAGAGCTGCCCATCGCATGTGTGTGTGCAGTGCTGATGGTTTGATGGCCATGCAGCACGTGAACTGAGGCATCGTTAGCTTTTGTGGGTTTCTTGGTGGTGTTCTCCAACCTCTCCTGTGCTGAGAAGGAGTAAAGGAGATCCTTCTCCTCCCATTTTGGGTCTCCGCACCTGGATAATAGAAGCCTGATGATGCACATGTATGAATGTAGTTGCTGAACATGGTGGGACTCATCCCTAAGGTTACATGGTAGGAGTGCAGTTTAGTGCTAGAATAAGGAGAACTGCGATTTTAAAAGACAGTTGGACACAGCTGAGCAACCTCAGTCCAGAGGAGGCTGTAAAGGTGATCAGGGCCTGGAGCAGCTCTGCTATGGACAGCTGAGACAGTTGGGGTTGTTCAGCCTGGAGAAGAGAAGGCTCCAGGGAGACCTTAATACGGCCTTCCAGGACCTGAAGGGGCTTACAGGAAAGCTGAGGAGGGACTTTTTGACAAGGGATGGAGTGACAGGATGAGGAGTGATGGTTTTAAACTGGAAGAGGGGAGATTTAGACTGGATATTAGGAAGAAATTCATCATTTTGAGGGTGGTGAGGCCCTGGCCCAGGTTGCCCAGAGAAGCTGTGGGTGCCCCCTCCCTGGCAGTGCCCAAGGCCAAGTTGGACGGGGCCTGGAGCAGCCTGGGCTGGTGGAGGTGTCCCTGCCCAAGGGACTGTGTATAACTACTAAAGGCAATCAGAGCAAATACAGGACTTGGGATCAGTCTGTGGCATAAGGCATGGCCATGCTTCTGGGTTTGGCCTCTTAATTCCATTTTCTAGATCTGCTTAAAACTCATGAGTATGCACCCTTCAAAATGACAGCAGTGCCTGTCAGGACGTTGTTACTCTGCTGCAATGCACCCGAGGTTTCCACAGCATGACCTGCACAAGCTGCTTCTCAGAGGAGTGGATTCTCCCGCTGTTTATTTTGGACCGCGTTTGGGCTTGGTCTTTGGTCTTACTCAGCAGCACGGTCCCTTGCAGCGCTGTGTGCTGGTTGTACCTGCTCCGTCACCACCTTCGGCTCCTTTACATGTCAGCTGGCGTGATGTCTGCTGGGTTGTTCTTCTGAATGCTCTGGGGCTGTTGCCTTCAGCCCAGCAGAGCATCCAGAGGAGGTCAGGATGTGCTGTAGTGTTTTCACAGCCGGCAGAGGGTCTTTAGGATGATCTGGAAGAGGTGAGGCCTCAGTTTTATGCCTCAGAGTGCCCTAAAGTGCTCTCTGAGACTTCCCTAACCTCTCCCACAAAGAATTGGGGTCATTGATGGGCTGAGCTTTGCTCAAGCTCTTGCTGCTGCAGGTGATAAAGGGTTTTTACTCATTGCAAAACTGCATTGTACAAATCTGTTCTAAGTTTTGTTGAGAGGGATTTTGGTACTTGAATTGGGAACAGATATTACCTCTAACAACCCTTATAATGGCGCTTATTTTAATGTTCATGTTATTTATGCTGCAGTTCCCCCTCTGTGTTAGTCCTGGCTTGTGGTTAATGCAAAATCTCAGGGTAGGGAGGAGGAATCATGGATGCGGCGAAGACGGAGAAATGTAAAGCTTAAAGGATTTTACAGATCTCAGTACCACAAAGTTGTACTTAAAGCTTTAGGCATTAAAGGAAAACTACTTCCAGCTGGCTCGCAGTGCTTGAGCTGAGCAGTGACACATCCTCCCAGATTGGGGGGTTTTTGTGGGCTTCACCTCTCAGAAGACTCAGCTGTGGTCTTGGTGTTGTCTGGCTCGAATTTTCTCCATCCAGGGAAGAGGCGCAGGCTCCTTGCGACACACAGCAAGTCTGTTGCTTTTGGTTTGATTTTGATTTCACCGGGTTTAGTTTAAAACGCTGGCTTACAGAAAGGATTTCCCTTTATGCTGCTGAGGGTATTGCACCAAGCTCAACCTGGGTTGGGAAATTCAGCGCTGGTCTTGTAAAACAGCTTCCACTCGCCTCTGATTACAACAGAAGATAAACCACGTGGCAGCAGGAAGCACAAAACTCTCGTAAGCGGGTGAAGAAAAGCAAAAACAATTACAAAACCCCCCAAAATGCGTGTGTGTGGGGGGGGTAAAAGGAATTTAGAGCTGAGCGCCACCCCCAGAAGGTGCAGGAGGCCTGGGCAGCGGTGCCACGCGTCTGGTGCAGCTGAGGTCAGGCTCTCCGGAGCTGCGCTTACGCAGCGTCCTCTCTGATTTGGGATATTCGCATACCTCCCTCGGCCCCCTCCGGCATCACCCGCAGCCTCCGAGCGAGATTGGCTGCCGCCCGGGCAGCCCCTGTCTCACTCGAAAG
>NW_010184379.1:2371-7469 GCF_000695765.1 Mesitornis unicolor | reverse complement strand
AATAACACCGCTCGCCAGCGGCCAGCCCGGCCTCTTTCCACTGCCGGGTTTTGCATCGATGCTTTGTTTTCTCAATGTAACATTTAAAAAATAAATAATTTTAGGAAAAAAGAAAGGTTTGTTTGGAGCTGGCGGCGTGTGTGGAAAAGCAACATCTGCTGTGTAAAATAAATAAAAATAAAGGCGGATGAGCTGCTTCCTCTCCCTGCTCCTGCTCTGCTCCCCGCACACCTTCCTGATGGCTAGATGATAAATAACGCTCACGAGCGATGACTTTGCCCCTTATCGTGGGTTTCGCAGTGCAAAGCTCCAGCAATAGATGTGGGGTGGGGGGTCCTTTCTGGGACTTCTCCTTCCTCAGCGTTAACCCTGCAGCCCCCCCATAGCTCTCTCAGTGTCTCCTGGCTGGAGGATTCTGGGGGAAAAAAAAGATAAAATCCCAAATTTAAATGTGTCTGTCACTTCACAGAATGACAGTGACAGACACATTTAAATCTGGGATTTTATCTGGGGTTTTTTTTTCCCCTTCCCTGTGCCGAGGGTGGGATACCTCTGATTTAATTTCAGCCCCCTATTTAAGTTTGCCATTCGAATGCTTTCTAAAACCCCTGGGGAGAGAGAAAAGGAGACCTGCACATAGAATCTGTGTTAAAAAAGGAGCCAAGATGGCTATCAGACCCTTAATTTTTAGAGGCCTTATGTTAGGGGAAATTAATCTCTTCCTTTGCATCTGCCACTCGCAGGATATTGATGTTAAGGTCTGTTCAATACCTTCAGCTTCTCCTTTCTCCTTGCAGGGTGAGCTGTGCATTTCGGAAATGTTATTCTCTAGAGTTAGAAGGAGCTTTCTGGAAGTTTTTGTGGTGTTTTGTCTCATTTCTGTAGAGATGTATACTCCAGAATTATTTTTATTTACCCTAACTATTATTTCAGTGGAGTTGGTTTACTGCAAGCTCTTGTTTTGTTTCGAAAGCCTTGTAAATGAGGAATTTCAACTCTTAATTCAGCAGTCAACGCGGCGTCTTCCCTTTAATAACGCCTGCCTTGCTTAAAGAATAAGTAGTGTGGATGTTTGCTGATCCAGGAAGTTTTTTTCCCTGCAACCACAGCCCCCCATTGGAAAGCAACTGGGAAAGGGGTGATGCTCAAACTGGAATCGGTGGGTTTGAGCAGGAGCAGGTGGCAATTTGTGTGTTGTGGTGTTTAAGCATCATTTGTTTGACTATTACTGCTGAGGAGCTGCTGAGAGAGCTGGGGCTCTTGAGCTTGGAGCAGAGGAGACTGAGGGGTGCCCTCATTCCTGGGTCTCCATTTGGAAAGGGCAGTGTCAGGAGGAAGGAGCCAGGCTCTGCTCTGGGCTGGCCAATGGCAGGACAAGGGGCAATGGTCCCAAGCTGGAGCACAGGAGGTTCAAGCTGAAGATGAGGCCAAAGTTTGTGAGTGTGAGGGTTCTGGAGCATGGCCCAGGCTGCCCAGAGAGGTTGTGGAGTGTCCTTGTGTGGAGACCCCCAAAGCCCTGGCCATGTTCCTGTGTGACTGCTCTGGTGATCCTGCTCTGGCAGGGGTTGCACTGGGGGAGCTTTCCAGGGCCCTTCCCACTCCTCACATCCTGCGTTTCTTCCCTACCTTCACTACTACTTCCTCACTTACCATCCCTATCACTGCTCAACGTTTGGTCAATTCTCCTGCCCAACCATCTCCTCAGAGACTTCCACAGGGCAGAAGAAAATCTGCGAGTAGTGCATTTTCTACAAACCGAGGGCTAATCAACCCTTTCCCCTGGAAAATACCATATTAAAGGACAAAAAGGGTACTTTGCGCATCAAACCTGTGTCTGGGAAGCTGAAATTTTGAGGCTGCATCACAAAATCCCTGCATGTTTATCAGTTTAGGCCAGCAGTGAGTGTGGTATCTGTATTTTCTCTCCAGCTCTAAGAGCAGCTGGGATATTTTTCTGCCCTGCAGTGACTGTTTATCCAAAACAACAAAAAAATAGAGACAGTGATTGGTGAAATCTAAGCGAGCTTTTACACAAAAAAAAGTGTTGCAACTGGCAGTGTAAATAACATGCGGCGTTTCTGGAAATTCAAGTACAAGCTGCTTGCACAGAGCTGCCAAATGATGCATGAAAGTCTCCTTGTTTCAAGAAATGAGGAGGAAATACAAATATCTCTGGCTCAGTGGAAGAAAAAGTAATTAAGATGTGATAGGAAGAGGCTGCAAAAAGTATCCAGCCGTCTCACCTTTAAAAATGAGGCATTTTTATATGTGTTAAATACTTATGAAGTTGCATTCATAACTTTTTTAGTATAGAAATATCCTCATCTCTTCATGGAAGTAACAGATTTGTGGGCACAAACCTTATCAGCAGGTTGAGAAATGTGGACCCAGCTTTCCAAAATAGATTATGTTTTTCCTCAAAAAGCTTTAAAGTTAAATCAGTAACTGGATTTTTTTTAAAAAAGTACTTAGTAGCTCTAATAAATACTGCATTTAATAATTTAACAACTGTTGGTTGACAGTCAGCTTAAGCTGAGCCAGCACTGTGCCCACGTGGCCAGAAAAGCCAATGGCGTCTTGGCCTGTATTCAAAACAGCGTGACCAGCAGGGCCAGGGAGGTGATCATCCCCCTGGACTCGGCACTGGTGAGGCCGCACCTCGAGTGCTGTGTTCAGTTCTGGGCCCCTCACTAGAAGAAGGATGTGGAGATTGTGGAGCGTGTTCAGAGCAGAGCCACAAGGATGGGGAGGGCTCTGGAGAACAAGCCTGATGAGGAGCGGCTGAGGGAACTGGGCTTGTTTAGCCTGGAGAAGAGAAGGCTGAGGGGAGACCTCAGCACCACCTCCAACTGCCTCAAGGGAGCTTGGAGAGAGGTGGGTGCTGGGCTCTGCTCCCAGGTGATGGGGATAGAACAAGGGGAAACGGCACCAAGCTGTGCCAAGGGAGGTTCAGGTCAGAGCTAAGGAGGAAGTTCTTTCCTGAGAGGGTCGTCAGAAGCTGGCACAGGCTGCCCAGGGAGGTGGTGGAGTCACCATCCCTGGATGTGTTTAAAGAGCGGGTAGACGAGGTACTTAGGGATATGGTTTAGTGGGGAGACAGGAACGGTTGGACGTGATGATCTCAGAGGGCTTTTCCACCGGAGCCATTCTGTGATTTTGTGATTCTGTAATGCTGCGAGGTACTTTTTAAAATACTATATATAAAAGTACTTTAAAAGGTTTGTGGCCTATGATAACTGGTAGATGTGGCTTCTTGAGTGTATTGGGATTAATTTACTGAAGGCAGGGTTTTTCAAGTAGTGAATTAAGTGGTCTCCACTAAATTCTGAAATTTAAAGAGGTTTGGTTTTTTTAAAATTATTATTTTTTAAATATTGTTTTTGAATTAATTCCTTGGAGGATGGGGAGAATTATTCTTGATTAAAATAATACAAATATTCGATGCTGTTACCCCAGGAAACAGCCGGGTTCAGCTGCCACCATGGTGTGTGATTCTTGTGTCTTCTGAACCAGGGTTTTGCAGGCAGCAAATGCGGCTTCTGCCGAGACAGGAAACACAGTGGAGTGTTCGCTGAAGGAAAAATAAGACATTTCTTTTCCATAGGTGCTCTGGAAAGCTGCGAGTTATTTGGCATCACTGCCATCCAGCGCTCGTCCCGTGGTTTGGCTTCCCCTGATGTCTCTGCTACCAGGAGGTGTAGAGCACAACGCTGGTGGGAAAGGGAGAAACTTGTGTGGCTTTGAATGGTGCCACTGGGGAGAAGGGTGATAACATCCCAAATAATACCAGGAAATCGGATTTTAAGTTTGGAAGGAGGAAATGGAGCTCTGGTTACCAACACCCCATGATGGTTGAGTTGCACCCAAGAGCGAGAGGCCGAGTGACTTGTGGTGCTCATGAGTGTGAGCTGCTGGGGATAAAAGAGGCAGCGGTGACTAAAGAAGAGGAAGGAAAATATCTTAAATATTTGGAAGCAAAGTGGAGAAGCAGTGTCTGCATTTTGGTACTGACTCCCCTTGCTGGGAGCATCACGACTGTTTGTCTGCACAGGAAAAACCTCCACCAGCTCAGTGAGTGAGATGGGAGATGCTGAAGGCAAAACTGGAGTGGGTAACGTTTCACTTATGTATTGCAGAAATAAAACAGCCCTTGAGTTCGCAGCTTTATCACAGATACTTTGATAGCACTGGTGTGAAGAGCTCTTGCAATGCAGCCTGGAATAAGGACAGGGGTGCTGAGCTGATCCCAGGTGCCCCATGCTTGGGTGTGTGTCACCAGAGCTGTATTTTTGTGTGAAGGAAGGGATTAGAGAACTACAGACGGGGTGAAATGATATAAGGACCCATAGCAGTGTTGTGCTCGTAGTCCTACTCAGGTCTCACTGGAATATTTAGTTTGCAGAAGAGGAGACTGAGGGGAGACCTCATTTATAAATATTTAAAGGGTGAGTGTCACGAGGATGGAGCCAGGCTCTTCTCGGTGACAAACAATGATAAGACAAGGGGTAACGGACACAAACTGGAACACAGGAGGTTCCACTTCAATTGGAGAAGAAACTTCTTCTCAGTGAGGGTGCCAGAGCCCTGGACCAGGCTGCCCAGAGAGGTTGTGGAGTCTCCTTCTCTGCAGACATTCAAAACCCGCCTGGACGCCTTCCTGTGTAACCTCATCTGGGTGTTCCTGCTCCGGCAGGGGGATTGGACTGGGTGAGCTTTGGAGGTCCCTTCCAATCCCTAACGGTCTGGGATTCTGTGATGTGTGAGCTCTAGCCATGATGTCTAAGGGACTGAGATAAAAGCTGAGCCTAAACAAGATTTCCCAACTAAGACAATTTCATATCACAGATAAATGGGTTGTTATTTTGAATGCCAGTCCCTGAAACTTGGTCTAGAAACCAGGAGTCGTTCTGGGCTCTTTCCCGTTCACACCTTAACAAGAGGAATCCCATGGATGGGCCTTCAGTTTTAGTACAGGGGCTTGTTCCGATGTTGGGGCAGAGCTGAACCCCACCATCGGTTTCAGAACGTGCTTTGAAACGGCCAAAACCAGGGCCACAATAATTGCGTGGTTACAGCTTTGTTAATTTTGGGTCAGGAT